>NW_016806659.1:269628-281831 GCF_001698545.2 Rhinopithecus bieti | reverse complement strand
TTTTTTGAGAGGGAGTCTCACTCTGTCACCCAGGCTGGAGTGCAGTGGCAGGATCTTGGCTCACTGCAACCTCTGTCCCCTGGGTTCAAGTGATTCTCCTGCCTCAGCTAGCTGAGTAGCTGGGCCTGCAGGCGCGCGCCAACACACCCAGCTAATTTTTTGTATTTTTAGTAGAGACGGGGTTTCACCGTGTTAGGATGTTCTCGATCTCCTGACCTCATGACCCGATAACCTCATGATCCTGACCTCATGATCTTCCTGGAAAATTATAAACAATCAATCAACAACAACAACAACAACAAAATGCCAGAACTTTTGTCCTGAAAAGAGACAGCTGTGGAAGACAAAAAGCTGACTGAGCTTTTCCACATTTATTTTCTCTTCTACCAGGTGGAAACGATCTGAAGGAAACTTTAAAAGGTTGACAGGTCTCCAGCCTTTGTTTATCTTGTGAACACAGTGAACTTATTGTCACAGGAAAAAAATAAAGGTTAAAAAGAAATTAATACTGAACTGAAGCTCTATAACGTAGACCAGAACACATCAAAAGCAGATATCAGAATTTGGATATTTAATTTAGGAAAAGGTGAAAAAATGCTATTTTTAAATGACCAGTATGTTAACTGCATTATCCCATATTATCTGAACCATACACTGATGACATAACTATTACCACCTACATTTTAGACATGAGGGAACTCAAGGTCAAAGAGCTTAAATAGTTTTCTCAGTATTACACAGCTAGGAAGTGATAAAATCAAAATTATATTCAGGTTTTATATGCCAGAGTTATTTTTTCTGTTTTGTAAGTAATACATTTTGTTTATTGTACAAGTTGCAATGTTCAAATTTTAAGACATCTCAAAACACAAAATTATTAAGATTAAAATAAAATCACAAAATAGTTTGAATATGCATAACATTTTCTATTAAACAACTTACAGAGAATAAAATGATACTCTATATTCTGTTAGCCAATTGATATTATATTACAGATATGAACATTTGACTTTTTTGTAATTTTATATTTTGTATTAGATTCAGTGGTTACGTGTGCAAGTTGGTTACTTGTGCCTGGGTATATTGTGTGATGCTGAGATTTATATTTAAAAGATTCATGGTGTTTTTTTAAATTGATTAATTTTTTAGAAATTTTACATATATTCTGGATATTAATTATTTGTCACATATATGTTGGTAATACGTTTTTTTGAACCTCTCTGTTGTCTATTATTAATACAATGTTTAAATTATAAGATGGTAATTTTAGCCAATTGTTACATCTTCATTCCATTTTGCAGTTTAATATACCATCTCATTTCCAAGCTTACAGATGCAGTATTTTTATGTTTTGCCAATTATATAATCATGATCCTGAATTATATTGAAAAGAGCATTCTTTATCCAACTTATTTGATATGGCATATTTGTTATATGAATGTCAATTTCTTGGCTATATCAATATACATTATATTCATTTCCATTAACTTATACGGTGGCTTTCTCTTTTATTGAAAATTCTACCACATCACCCATCTTTAAAATAGTCATAACTACTATTGCATGTTTTTCATTTTATATGAAGTTTAGGCTTAGGTTGTAAAGTTGCTTAAAAGTTATGTTTGGTTTTGATTGGAATTATATTAGAGTTTTATATCTAGAATTTATATTACTGATCATATTAAAGTTATACATTAATTAGGAGGATAATTATTATTTTTAAAATATGGTCCTATGTTTAAATAATAGATTATCCAGTTTTATCCAATTTCTAGAAAATATTTATGGTGGAGGTAGCAAATACCAATGCCTCTAGTGCCAAAGGAAAAAATATTAACAAAAGAAGCTGACTAGGAATAAAACAAAATAGAAAATTAGTCGATGATAATTTATTGTATATTTTTACATAACCGGAAAAGTAGAATTGGAATGTCCCTAACACAGAAAACAATGTTAAGTGCTTGAGGGAAGGATACCCCAATTACCCTGACTTGATCATTATCCATTGTATGCCTGTACCCCGTAACTATATATACCTATCATATGCCCACAATTACTGAAAATAAACAAAAGAAAGGAAATAGAAACTGGTAAGTTATGAAAAAGTACTATGTTTATTATGTGTATTTATATTAATCATACAAATTCATTGTCTTTAAAAACAAAACAAAACCAAAACACTGCTGGTCAAATAAGTCTTTCACTAAGGGTTGACAGCATTGTGATCTCTGATTGTGATTTTTTGTGCTTATTTTCCATTTTATTTAGATCTTTATTATTTCTTGTCATTAGTAGGTTTTTTCTATAATTTGATTATGATTTTATTTTCTATTGACTTCTGCTAACGCATAAGAAAGTAGTTGATGTTTTTATGCTGATTCATATCTAGAATAAAAAATCTCGTTATTGTATGTGCTAACAATATGATCAGGTGACTCTTTATGCTTTACTATAATAGAAATTACAAATAAAAAATGGTAACAACTTCACCTTTTTTAGTATTTATACATGATATTTTACTTTATTACTTTGACTAAGACCTCTAATTCAATATGATTATTAACAAGGTTTTTAATAGGACTTAATGAGATTTTTAAGAACTAATATTCAGAAGCAATCTTGCCGTGTGTGAGATGAGCAGATTTGTGTTTATTTATATTTATATTCATAGACACATATGGCATTCTTATCTGATTTGGATATTAAAGTTACAGTAAGTGAGATTTTCATTATATCCGAGAAAGTTTACATTACATGGCAATTATCTAGTTTTCAAAGTTCTGAGAGTCACCACTTGTAAAACCATCAAAAGTAGATCCCATTTATCTGGATAGAACTATAGCTTAGTATCCTTTATGCATATTGAAATAATCATGTGTCTGCCTTTCTCTTATATAACCTTTTCATTGTACATAAAATGTATTTAAACCTATAAATTGTCTATTCATGTAGGCATTCTAATTTTGCTAAGAATTTGTACAGAGTAGTTCAATATATTCCGTGTCTATAGTTATTAAACTTTGTCACACTTATTTCATTATGTTTTGTCTTTTTCTCTATGTATTCTTGGTCATATTTTCCAACATGTATCTTTACATTTGTCTCTTAAAATATAAGGATATCTTTTAACGAATTTTTTAAAACATCATTATGGAGAACTTTGATTTTAGCCCTGCCATATAAAGAACATGGAAGTCTTCTCTCTCATTCCTACAACAAGAAAAAAGTGAAAAGTAAAATCAATGATTTTTTTTTTTTTTTTTGGATCTATCAGAAAGCTATAATCACAGGAAAAACTGTCATCCCAAACTCTGGACAAACTGGCGAATCCAGAGAGTCACACTCAATATCTGGGTATGTGGATTAGAAGATTCTAGCGCTATGCGTAGTAGAAACACTGACATAGTCATTTTAATTAATTGCCATAGGTTGAGTGTGCAATAATTCGAGAGAAAGAAACTACTGCAAGTGTAGCCTTAGAAAGTTGCCACAATTGGCCGGGCACGGTAGCTCACGCCTGTAATCCCAGCACTTTGGGAGGCTGAGGCAGGCGGACCACGAGGTCAGGAGATCGAGACCATCCTGGCTAACACGGTGAAACCCCGTCTCTACTAAAAAATACAAAAAACTAGCCGGGCGAGGTGGCGGGCGCCTGTAGTCCCAGCTACTCCGAGGCTGAGGCAGGAGAATGGCATAAACCCGGGAGGCAGAGCTTGCAGTGAGCTGAGATCTGGCCACTGCACTCCAGCCTGGGCGACAGAGCGAGACTCCGTCTCAAAAAAAAAGAAAGAAAGAAAGGTGCCACAATTTTATGAGTTTTTCTTTAATGCAACCCACCAGGTTATCATAGTAAAAACTCCAAAAAATTTTCTCATGGCTAGGGGAATAAAGAGTAATCATTTTGGAATAAACTTGAAGTGTTCTCCATAACATATGCCTATTCTCCAAGGTAAAGGCTTATCCCAGAAGCAGAAAGGCTTTCTCCCACTGGAGATCCACATCATTGGATAAGCCCTTCTGAAGGTCACAGCCCAGAGACAGAGGCACACTAAAGACCGTGATTTAATCAAAATATTATACAGCATTTCCCCTTGCCCACGAATAACCACCACACTAACAAAGATACAATAAATTCACAGTGGATTACAGTTGATATTATTTCAAGGCACAGATTCCATGCACGAAGCAGTTCTTAGAAAAATCCAGAGAAGACAGGGGAGACAAAAACAAGAACTCTAGAGGAATGTGAACCCTTAGGAACCTATTGCTACAGAAAACAACCCAATTAAACCCAATAAAAAACAACCCGGTTCCTATCAATTAACATAATACTCACATTCACACTCAATGGTTATTACATTATAGATGTTCAACTTTTAATAAAATATCACAGGGCACGCCAAAGGAAAGAAAACACAAGATGTGAAAAGAAAAATCAGATATTAGAACCAGACTTAAATATAGCACAGGTGTTGGAATTATTAGACAGAAAATTAAAACTCTGATTAGTATGTTAAGAGTTCTCCTGGATACATACCATGCAATATTAGATGAGTAATGTAAGTAGAGAAAGATAATTTTACATCCAATAAAGAATTAAAAGAAATGTTACAAATTATAAAACATTAACAGAAATGAAGCATTTGAAGGAGTCACAATTAGACTACACATATTATAAATAAATAATTGAGTTTAAATATAGGTGAATAAAAAATTTGCAAGCTTAAATTCAAAGAAAAAATAAGTGGAAGATGCAAAATGGAAAATTCAAAAACAATAAAATAATTTCAAAAGCTGTAGCCTATGCTTACTTGAATACCAGAAAAAGAAGACTTGGCAGAAGGAATATCTGAAGTAATAGTGCCAGAGAATGTTCCAAAATTAACAGCAGACACCAAGCCACAGATCCAGGAAACCTCAAATAACATTGCACAAGATATATCGCCAACAAATTATAAGTCTTGTCATATTCAAACTGCAGAAATCCAAGACAAAAAAAAAAAAAAAAAACAGTCTTGAAAGAAGCTGAGGATGAGAACCTTATCTAAACAAGAGGATAAGAATTACAAAAGACTTCTCATCAGAAACCATAAAAGCAAAGAGACAGGAATAAAATGTTTAATATTTAACATTTTGAAAGAAAACAAGTTTACCAACCTAGACTCCTATATCTAGCAAAATTATCTGTATGAACTTAAGGAGAATTAAAGACTTTCTTAAAAAACAAAACGTGATAATGATTCTAACAGGTATGAGGTAACATTAAATGCTTATTTGCATTTTCTGGTGATTAGTGATATTTAGAATTTTTCATACATCTTTTGACCATTTATCTTGTTTTGGGCAATTTCTATTCATGTCCTTTGCCATTTTTAATCAGGTTTTTTTTTGTTATTAAGATATTTGAGCTCCTCATATATTTTCAATATTAGCCCCTTATCAGGTATGTGGTTTGCAAATATTTTCTCCCAATCTGTGGGATATCTCTCTACTCTGTCAGCTGTTTCCTTTGCTGTGTAGAAGCTTTTTATATGTTGCGATTTCATTTGTCTGCATTTTGTTGTGGTTGTCTGAGCTTTTAAGGTTATATCCAAGAAATCATTGTCTGGGACAATGGCTATTATTGAATAGATGGAAGATAACTGTTGGTGATGATATGCGGAAAAGAGTTGAGAATTTTTGCATCTATAGGAGATGCAAAAATGTGCTGTTGGTAGAAATGTAAATTAGTACAGTCATTATGAAAATTATTGTGGAAGTCTCTCAAAAAACTAAAAATAGAAATACAATATGATCCAGCAATCCTACTTTTGAGTATATATTCAAAGGAACTAAATTCATTATTATTAAAGAGTTATCTTCACTCGCATGTTCATTGCAGCATTATGCACCATAGCCAAGATATGGAAGAGATACTAGATGTCCATTAATGGATAAATGAAAAAAGAAATGTGATATATATATATACACACAATATATAACTATTCAGTCATAAAAATAGAAAACTATATCTTTTGTGACAACCTGGAAGAACCTGGAAGACATTATGCTAAATGAAATGAGCCAATCACAGAAAGACAAGTACTACATGATCTTACTTATATGTGAAATCTAAAACAGTTGAACTCATAAAAGTAGAAGAAAGAATTGTGGTCACCAGAGGCTGGGGGTGGGGATGAATGGAAAATAGAGATGTTGGTCAAAGGGTACAAAATTTCAATTATACAGAAGGAATAAATGCTAGTAATGGGTTACTCTACACAGTGACTTTAGTTAATAACACCGTATTTTATACTTAAAAATTACTAAAACAGTAGATTTTAAATGTTCTCATCACAAAGAAATAAGTATGTGAAGTGGTGGACATATTATTTAGCTTGATTTAATCATTCTACAATGCATATATTATTGCATCACATTGCTCGCATAAATATATACAACTATTATTTGTCATTTAAAAAATCTGAGGAATTTCATCACCATCAGACTCAACCTTAATGAAATAAAAAAATAGTTTTCAGAAAGATAGGCAATGATATAGGTTGGAAACTCAGATCTACATAATAAAAAAAAAAGAGTGATGAAAAAGAAATAGTGAAAGTAAAATAATATCTTTGTGTTATTTTTAATTGATCTAAAATATAACTGTTTGTTCAGAGTAATAATAACAATGTGTTAGATTAGTACAGGCTATGGATATCATAGTCTGTGTGGATTGTCATTACAAAAATTCCGCAGTCTGGGTGACTTACAAAATAGAAATACACGTCTAACATTTCTGAAGGCTGGAAAACGCAAGTCAAAGCCCTATCAGACTTGGTGTCTAAAAGCACACTCTTCCTGGATTGTAGACCACTATCTTTGTCTTACAACATCACATGGTAGAAAAAGGGAGACACTCAAGATGAATAAATATTATGTGACAGCAATGTCATAATAGAGGTATTGGGAATACTTTGTCATAAGGTACCGGTACTACATATACATTGGTGTAATGTTATTTAATCAAATTGAAAGAAAAAAATGGATAAATGTACTTTAATAAATGTAGATTTCAATATCTTTTTTTCCCAGTAACTGACAGATCAAGCTGGTTGAAAGTCAGTAATAATACAGATGACCTGAACTACACTAAGACAGGCAACATTCAAAGCCATAAAACACTACGGCAACTTTTAAAAGTAGAAATCATACAAAATATGTTAGACTTCAATGCAATTAAATTGGAAATGAATAAAAGAAAGATAGTTGGAAAATACATAAACAATTTTCTAAATAACATTTAGGTCAAATAATAGGTCTCAAGAAAAGTAAAAAAAATATATATATATATATTGCACAAAATAAAAATAAAAGTTCAACTTATCAAAATTCATGAAATTCAGATTAAGCAGTACTTAGAGGAAATGTGTAGTATTAAATACAAGTGTTAGAAAAGGAAAAAAAAAAGATTTGAATCAATAACCTAATATTCCTTCTTAGTAAATTAGAGAAACAAGAGCAATTCAAAACCAAACAACCAGAAAAAAAAAAGAATAATAAAAAGTAGAGCATAAATCTATGAAATTGAAAGCAGAATAAAACGATAAGGAAAATCAACAACATAAAAATCTGGTCGTATGAACACATTGATACAATTGATAAAACTTTAGTCAGGCTAGTGAAGCAAAGGAGAGGACACAAATCTCCAATGTCAGAAACAAAAAACAGGTTCCTCACTACAAATCCAATGAAATTAAAACAATAATGAACTATACTGTAAACAAGTCTTTGCCACACGTTTGATAACTGGGACAAATCCTTGGAAGACACAGAGTAGCATACTCACACAAGATAAATAGATCATTAGAATGATCCTACATATATTAAAGAAATTAAGCTATAATTAATAATTTTTTAAAACAGAAAGCACCTGGCCCATGTGGTTCTACTGGTGAATTCTAGCAAAAATTTCAAGAAGAATAATGCCAATTCTTCACAATCTCATCCAAAAAATAGAAGCAACGGAAACACGTCCTAATTGTATCTATGAGATAACCATTACTGTAATGTCAGAACCATTAAAAACATTACATGAAGAAGGAAAATAAACAATATATCTCATAAATATAGATGCACAAATTCCTCAACAAAAATTAACAAATTGAAACCAAAAATGTATAAAAAGGATCAGACACTGTAACAGAGTTAGATTCATCGCAGTCATGCAAGGCAGATTCAGCATTTGAAAATCAATCATTGTTATCTATCATATAAACAGGCTAAAGAAGAATAAAAATGTGATCAATTGGTAGAGAAGGAAGATTTGATGAAATCCAATATCCATTTATGATTTTTAAAATGTCTTTCAGTGAACTATGAGCAAAAGGGGAACACATTCAACTTTATGAATGACATCTCCAAAAATCAACAGTTACGTCATACTTACTGGTAAGAAAATAAACTCGTCCTGCCTCCCTCTAAGATTAAAAAAGCAAAAATATCCTACTCACCACTCCCATTTATTACTGTATCAAAAGCTCAAACTACTGCAATAAATCCGGAAAAGGAAATAAAATGTATACCATAGAGAAAGGAAGAAATAAAGCTGCCCGTATTTGTAGATGACTACATTTAAAACAAACAAAAAAAGAATCAACAGCAGCAAAAAAAAAACACAAAAAATTTCTTGACACTTTAAAAAGATAGTATAACTAAGTTGCAGGATATACGTTAATACACAATGGTCAGTTACTTTTCTATAAACCAAGAATAAAGTATTAGAACTTAAAATTTTAAATTCGATACTTTTTATATATCAAATTTGCTGCACCCCCCCCCCCAACACCCACAAACACTTAAGTATAAATCTTGCAAAAAAATAAAATAAAGTATGGGATCTACATGCAGGCAAAAATACAAAACAGTCATAAAATAAATCAAGGAGGATGTAAACAAATGAATATATAACAAATGGAATTCTGTTTATGAATTGAAAAACTAAATGTTATTAAAATATTGATTCTACCCATTCTGTTCTATAGATTCACTGGTATCTCATTAAAATCTCAGCAAGCTTTATTGTAGATATTAACAAAAATGTTCAAAAAATGTTATATGAGAAGCAAAAGACCTAGAATATTCACCACAATTCTAAAAAATAAAAACAAAAAATTGGAAAACTCAAACAAATCTATATTAAGGCTGACTACAATGCTGTAATAATCAAGACAGGGAGGTATTGACAAAAGAAGGGATGCATAGATCTAGGGCACAGAATCAAGAGCTCAAAAATAGATGTACAGAAGTATTAATAATTGATCTTTGGGCCGGGTGTGGTGGCTCACTCCTGTAATCCTAGCACTTTAGGAGGTCCAGGCGGGCACATCATTTGAGACCAGGAATTTGAGACCAGCCTGGCCAACATAGCAAATCCCTGTCTCTAATAAAAATACAAAAATTAGCTGGGCATGGTGGCGGTCGCCTATCCCAGCTACTGGGGAGGCTGAGGCAGGAGAACTGCTTGAAACCAGGAGGCAGAGCTCGCAGTGAGCCGAAATCATGCTATTGCGCTCCAGCCTGGGCGACGGAGTGAGACCCTGTCTCCAAAAGAATAAACACATAAATAATTGATCTTTGATAAACGAACTAAGGAAATTCTATGAAGAAAGAGCATTTTCAAAAAATGTTCAAACATTTTCAAAAAATGTTGTAATAATTGGATAGTCTTACGCAAAAATACAAACCCAGGCACAGACCTTAAGCCTTTGACAAAAATTGCCTCAAAACAAATCTAAATGGAAAATGTAAAAAACAAAGCATCTGGAAGAAAGCGTAGTAGGACATCTGTTACCGTCGGGTGGGTGACAATTTTTAGATGCAGAACCGAAAGCCTAATCCATAAATCAAAATTGATTTGAGCTTTATTAAAATAAAAGCTTTGCTCTGTGAGATAATCTAAGAAAAACAAAAGACAAACCAAAAACACAAGTCTATGGAAAACAAGTCACAAAGACAACCATAGCACAAATATACAACCAAACAGTAAGAAAGGAAACAACCCAGTTTTTAAAATGAGCCAATGATTGAACAGACACCTTAGCAGAGAATATACACAGATGGCAAATAAACATACAAAAAGAGATTCAACATGATTTTTCATTCAGGATATGCACATTAGAACAATAAATATAACGGTGCACCTGTCTGAATGGTCAAGATCTAAAATTTGTCATTGCCTAATGCTGGTGAGAATGTGGAGTAACAGAAACTCTCGTTAATTGTGGGTTAGAATTCAAAATGGTACAGTAATTTTGGAAGGCAGTTGAGCAATTAATAAGTTATGAATGTATAAGCATTGTCTTATCATATCACCTAACAACAGCGCTTCTAGGTATTTGCCCTACTAATTTGAAAAATTATGTTCATATAAAAACCTGCATTCGAATGTTTCCAGCAGATTTATTCTCAATCACCCCAAACTGGAAGCCACCAAGATATTGTTCAATAGGTGAATGGGTAAACAAACTGTGGTACATCCATATAATGGAATATTATTCAGCATAAACAGAAATGAACTTGCAACTCATGAAAGGTGTGAATTTATCTTCCATGCATATTGCTAAGTGAAAGAAGGTAGTCTGAAAATACAATCTACTGTGCAATTCAACTATATATCATTCTGGGAAAGGCAAAATTCTGTGATTCTTTTGTGTGTGTGTGTGTGTATGTACATATTATATTTTTATTGATTTTTTAAGATTATACTTTAAGTTCTAGGGTACATGTGCACAACGTGCAGGTTTGATACATAGGTATACATGTGCCATGTTGTTGTGCTGCACCCATCAACTCATCATCTACATTAGGTATTTCTCCTAATGCTTTCCCTCCCCCAGCCTCCCACCTCCCAACAGGCCCTGGTGTGTGATGTTCCCCGCCCTGTGTCCAAGTGATCTTATTGTTCAGTTCCCACCTATGAGTGAGAACATGTGGTGTTTGGTTTTCTGTCCTTCTGATAGTTTGCTGAGAATGGTTCAGGAGAGAGAAGAAAGATTGAAGAGGTGAAGGGCGGGGAACATTTTTAGGGCTGTGGATGGATGCATGATGCTCTCAGTTTGTCGAAACACACAGAACTTGACCACACAGAGTGAGCCTCAAAGTGTACAGTTACTTAAAAACTCATTCAGGAGATTGTGAGATACCAGGATAGCATGCAGAACATGATAAAAAAATCTAACAGTATTTCAACTATATGTACCAAACTAACCAAAGAGGGTGGAGGGAAAAGGGGCTGGACTAAGTAACTGTGCAAATGAGTGGAGTCTGTAAGACTAAAAGAAACGTTACATAAGTGCTTTATTCTAGTTGATAGAGTTATTTACCAGAGTGGTGTAATTTAACACTTCTATACAAGTATGCTGGAACTGAAAGTTTAGATGTATGGATGGTGGATGCTGGGATCCATCTGGAGTCTTCTCAGTGTTGGAGTGAGAGGTTACTCCACTCACTCCAGAGAAGAAGGATGGAAATTAAAATGATCCACACAGTTAGGGGTTTGAATTGGAGACATCAATAAGAATTCATAGTTACTTTACTACAGATGCAGGTGATCACATAAAAATATTTATAGGTATGTGTATATACACTTGGTTAGTATATAAATATGTATTCCTTGCTCTGTCAGGTAAGAAAGCCTAGAAGGAATACTATTCAGTATCATTAAGCACATTTAGTGCCCAGATCTTGGCTTGCATGACAATTCTTCATTTAAAGAAACAGACTTCTTCAGAAAAATGGCTGATTTGGGGGCTGGGGCTGGAAAATTTAAAAAAAAAAACACAACAACAATATGAGCCTGGAGCGTTTTATAGTGCCAAAAAGTAAGAAAGTGCAAACAAAAAAAAGAGAGAGATGGGTTTATGACACTAGAACTCCAATGGTGAAAGTTGGAACAAGCAATCAAAATAAATACCATGGTTTTGGATTATAATCCAAAGTTAAAAATAAACATCTGTCCACATTAGCTTAATGATTTAATAAATTATTAAATACATAAATATTCGGGAGAACAAGACACATCTCCTGTGCAGAATAATTCCAAATAATTTACTTAGATGTCTTGCCCTGAAGTAGATGGAGGTTGCCTCCCTCTGCTTAAGTGTGTGGAGTGCATAGTGACTTCCTTTTGAAAAATGGTGTACACCAGTAACAGACACAGAGAG
>NW_016806659.1:262978-267933 GCF_001698545.2 Rhinopithecus bieti | reverse complement strand
AGAACAGAAAAACAAACACCACATGTTCTCACTCATAGATGGGAACTGAACAATGAGATCACTTGGACTCAGGAAGGGGAACATCACACACCGGGGCCTATCATGGGGAGGGGGGAAGGGGGAGGGATTGCATTGGGAGTTATACCTGATATAAATGATGAATTGATGGGTGCGGACGAGTTGGGTGCAGCACACCAACATGGCACAAGTATACATATGTAACAAACTGCACGTTATGCACATGTACCCTAGAACTTAAAGTGTAATAAAAAAAAATAGTGATTATAAAAACTAGAAAATGACAAGGGAAAAATAGAGGAATAAAGTTTTACATAAAGTATGATTTCCACTATGTTTAAAAATAAACAGAGACATTCTTGGGGTTGAAAAAAAAAAAGAAATATGGTGTATGAAAACAGAAAGATAACACAGTTAAGAAATCTGATCAATAATATCTCAGCCATGTGATCAAGGCTAACATGTTGAGAGTGTGTGCTGTTGATACGATGCAATGAAAATGATAATTTACCTCTGTGGTCTTCCTGCCAAATACCCAGAACTCAAGTCTACTCATGAGAAACACAACAAACAAATCCCAATTGAGGGACAGTCTACAAAATATTTGACCAGAATTCCTCAAAATCATCACAGTCATTCAAAAGTAGGAAAGCCTAAGACAATTTCATAGCCAAGAGGTGCCTAAAAAAATATAGTGACTAAATGTAATATAAAATCCTGGATAGAATCCTGGAACAGTAAAAGGATAACCGCTAAAACTCAGGACATTTTAATAAAGTATGGATTTTAGTTAATTATAATGTGTAAATATTTGCTCCTGAATTTTAACGAATATATGATGTAAGATATTAGCAAGAAAGGGTACTGGGTCTGGGATATATGAACACTCTTGGTATTGGTAGAATCTTTACGATATTTCTTTCTTTTCTTTTTTTTTTTTTTTTTTTTGAGACAGAGTTCCACTCTTGCCGCCCAGGGTGGAGTGCAGTGGTGCGTTCTCGGCTCACTGCAACCTCTGCCTCCCCGGTTCAAGTGATTCTCCTGCCTCAGCCTCCCAAGCAGTTGGGATTACAGGCCCTCTCCATCACACCCGGCTAATTTTTGTATTTTTAGTAGAGGCGGGATTTCACCATGCTGGCCAGGCTAGTCTTGAACTCCTGACCTCAGGTGATCCACCTGCCCCGGCCTTGCAAAGTGCTGGGGTTAAGGGCATGAGCCACTGCACCCAGCCCTACAATATTTACTTCAACCTAAAATTGTCCTGTTACCAGCAGTGAATCTGTACAGGTCTGCAACAACTTCAATTCTTGCCTTCTTAGAAGAAAGAATTCAGTTGAAGGGGCATAGGGCACTTTGGGAGATGATGGCAACTTTGAAAGCAGGAGCAAAAGTCTATTAAAAAGTTTTAGGGCAGAAATAAAAGGCAGCACACTTGGAAGGGGCCGAAGAGGGTGACTTGAGTCAAGTGCACTGTTTGACCTTTGACTTGGGGTTTTATATGTTGGCATACTTGAGGAGTCTTGCACCCTTTCCCCCTGATTCTTCCTTTGGGGTGGGCTGTCTGCATGAGCTATGCCTGTCAGCGCTTGGGAGGGGCTGCAGGTGCAGTGTGTTAGGTGGGGTTGTACACACGCTCTCATAGGGTGTTCTTCCCTGCCCATCCAAATGTCCCTGGGCTGTCATATACCAATTAAACTCTGCCATTTTGCCTCTTAGTGCACATATGTGAACCCACTCACCCAACTCCTGAGATCTTATTGGGAAGCCGCTGATCACCAGTTTCAGGCGTTTCTGTTTGTTGGGAGACTGTCTTTCCCTGGCACTGGCTGCGACCAATTGTTATTTTAGAGAGATGGTGCAGCACCTGCACTGTGCAGACCATCATTTGATGGTCACCTGGCATTCTGGTGGGTGGGGGTGGGGGGCCTCTCCTGCCCTGCTCAGGTCTGACTAGCTACGTACTGTAACAGCACTAAAATAATTTAGAATTATTACTGAGTGTCCACATTCATTCAGGCACTATGGAGGGCAGGCAGATCGAGTGAGAAGTAAGCAGATGGCATTCTTACCACATTGACTTCATAGGCTGGGGAAAGAACAGATAATAAAAATGTAAATAAGAGTGATAATTTTATGTAACATAAAACTATAAGAGGGGAATAGATAAGTTTGTAAAATAAAAACTGACTTTGTGAGGCATAGTAGATGGTGGGGGAGATAAGAGTTTAACAAGGTCATCAGCAGGGCTAATTTCAGCCTTGAACACTGCAAAGTCTATGGACCATTTACTCATATAATAATCAAAATAAAACAATAACTTTAAATAAGGGTCCTTTTTTCAGTTTTATCTTCTTTGACAACTTTTATTTTATTTTTTTTAAATAAACACTTACTACAAACCCCGCCTGCTGCAGTCCCCAAAACAATTATTCTGGGCATCAGGAAACTATATCTCAACTCAAATCTGGTGGTAAGAAAAATCAGATATTTCAGAAGGAGGGAAAGGATTCTTAAAGAGAGATGGAAAAGTCAAGATGACAATGGCTACAACAATAATAACAATATTAAGTAAACAATATTTAGCACTTACTACGTGTCGTGCATGGTTCTAATTGTTTCATATGTAGAATCCATTTGATTCTTTCCATAGCCCTATGTGGAGTACAATTATGCATACCAATTTCAACGGGGAAAAAGCTGAGGTTCAGAGACACTGACTTACTGACCTCAAAAGGGCAGGAATTGGGTAGTCTGGCTCTAGAACGCAAAGTCTTAACCAATAGAACCAATAGTGCTCTATTGGCTGACATTTGTTGAGTGCTCAGTATTTGCAAGAAATGCTCTTGGTGCTCACTTTATATTAGCTTGTTTCACGATCACTATATTATAGGAGTTTGGTATTTATAAATACCTCTGTTTCAGAGATGAAAAATTAAAGTTGTTTCCAGACTAAGCAGTTTGGCACCAGAGTCCATGACCTTGGCCATGTCGACACTGAGGCAGGAATGTGTTTAGAACATTTTGAGGACACAAATTGAACTAGGATTGCTAGCACCAGAGTGGAATAAAATGTTTTTACTTGATTCTATTATTTGATATTCTGAGTTTTTTAAAATCATTTTTTATCTGTAGAAATATTTTTGTCATATTCATGGTAGGTTTTTTATTAGTATTTTCTTATTTGAGTTGAATGCATAGTTGAAATCTCTTATTTTTATGTTAGCACATATCTTAATACATATAAGACAGATTTTTTCCCTTCCTTTTGGATCTTGAACTTTTATAATGATTTCTAAGAGCATTGAGGTTGATGGTATGTACCTCTCATGAAAAGCAATTTTAATCCTAATTATATAGGCTAGACTTAACACTTTTACTTTCACTGCTGTAGTAAGATGTTATTTTTACTGCTATAATGCATATATCTGTTCATGATTTTTTCCACCTGTAGTTTACAAGCTTCTTTATGGAAGACACAAAGTCTTATACATTAAATATTTTCAGTGCCAAGAATTGTACTGAATACAAAGTAGATATGTAATATATGTGTGTTGAAATGTCCTCAACATTTTAAAAATAAATAAAATAGTGAAGATTATTATATATTTAGTTATAACTACTCCTTTGGCAAACTTCCTATATTTCTTGAGACATTTTATTCCCAGGCAGGTTGTGAGGGATGGGGAGTTGTATAATTAATAAATAAAAGCAAAAAAAACTCAAAACAAAAAAACTTCTTTATTGATAAAGAACACATAAAATACCAAGCAGTTATATATTTAGAAAGAAGTAATAAAACATTAGAAAAAGTCTGAGGATTATAGATCCAAGAATCTCTTATTGCATCATGTACTGCACTGTATTTTTTAGAATACCAAGGGATTAAGGGATATATTGGATTTACCATTGTGTAAGCATCAAATCCCAAAAGTTCTTAACATTTCTCCATCTCAGATAACCCAAAATATACTTGAGTGCTTATGTAACTCTATGAAATTCAAGTTCCCAGTCTCAAAAAAAAACTCAAGCTTAAACAACAATACTGTGTTAATGATGTTTAATTTTTGCATTCCATAGGAGAGTGAAGTTTGTGTGTTATAAATTTATTGCCTAAAACTAGAAAGTATGTTTGATCCTAATTAGAAGACATATATCTGTTTGCCTTTGGAATGGTAATAAAAATGAAGATTTTATTGGAATTGCAGAGAATTTAAATTTTGAATCAAAATATTTATTCCTGCACACTCTTAGATCTTTAAGAATTTTAGAATTGGCCATTATCTAAACACTCCCACAAAATTCTGAAGCTTGGTTTACTAGCATTTTAAATTTATGTTGTACATGTAAGAAAGAACAGAAATAATGGCATCATAATTACAAGTAAAAAAATTAATCAAAGATAATAATGAGACATCATTATGAGGTTAGTGGGCATTGTGGTTAAGCTACATGAAGTAACAGCAGTGCCATTTGGGAAACTGAGCTCAGATGGGCATCTGATTGGTCTAAAGATAATCCTATTAACAATAGTTGTTTCACAAAAAAAATTTGCCTAAATTCTGGCCAATGAAATTCAAAACAAACTTGCTACAAGATCTGAGAAAACAAACACTTTGTTCACTAAAGAAAGACTAAATGGGCTGGCAGCAGTGGCTCATGCCTGTAATCCCAGCACTTTGGGAGGCCAAGGCTGGGAAATCACTTGAGATCAGGAGTTCAAAACCAGCCTGGCCAACATGGTGAAAGTCCATCTCTACTAAAAATACAAAAATTAGCTGGGTGTGGTGGTGGGCAACTGTAATTCCAGCTACTTGGGAGTCTGAGGCAGGAGAACTGTTTAAATCTGGGAGGTGGAGGTTGCAGTGAGCCTAGATTGCATACCACTGCACTCTAGCCCGGGCAAAAGAGCGAGACTCCACCTTAAAAAAAAAAAAAAA
>NW_016806659.1:245760-262504 GCF_001698545.2 Rhinopithecus bieti | reverse complement strand
AAAAAAAAAAAAAAAAAAAAAAAAAAAAAAAAAAAAAAAAAAAAAAAAGAAAGACTAAATGAACACAGACTTTACTTCCCTTATAATATAAACAACAACAACAAAACAAGCAACAAGCAACATTCTTAATAAAAGTTATCCATTAACAAAAGAGGAACAAGCTTTGAGGTATAGCCAACAATGTTGACTGCAGAATAGAAGTAGAAAAAGAGGTTCACAACAGGTCCGAAATCTGCATTAACCCTAGGCTTCCTACTATGTGTACTAATGAATTTCATAATTGTGTAAGGTAGTATGGGACAAATTATCTGTTAGTTAAAGCCAAACCTTTTAGATACTCCAGAGAGTTCTAGAAATAGCACGATTAGAGATGTTTTCTGACATCCAAACTGCAAGCTTTCTATGTTGCAAGCTCTGCTCACAGACAATCTTTCATAAGGGCAAGTGATAAAAAATGACTCACCATCTTCACATGTACTCTTGTCCTTCTCCCCCGGATAAACATCTCAACTTTCCCATGTACTTTCCCATGTACTTTCATCACTTTCCAGAAGTGAAAGGATAGAGAAATTGAAGGTCTGATTATATTTTTCCCCAATTACTTAGATAAAAGAGAAAGTGAACAAGAGGGCAAAATAGAAAGGGCAGAGTTAGGCATTTGCACAGGAAGCTGTCAAGAAGCATGGCAAAAAGCAGCTCCTCTCCTCTGGTCCTGTCATCCCTTGAGTGCTGGAAATTCAGCACTTACAGTCACTTTCTAAAACAATGTCTTTCTACATAATGTGCTTAATCAACTAGCCTTTTTAAAGTATATGTTCTACATTAGGTGCTTCAGGGCTAACAAAAAATGTGCAAGGACAATCCCTACTCCTGGAAGCATTTCACACTGAACTGTGGTGAGCAGTATGTACATGCAAAAGTAGGAAAACTTCGAGGTAGAGAATTGAGATTTATTGGGTGCTACATTTAGGTGAGGGTCACTATTTTTACCTGGCAGATATAACGTAAAATTCCTCCCGCCTCTCTAAAGTTTGCGGTATTATCCCCATTTTGTAAGTGGAGACGTGGGAGCTTCCAATGTGGAACGATTTGTAGAATTAACACATTTTATGAAAGAGCTGATACTTAATGTTACTGCTGGGGTCAGGGATAAAGAACCCAAATAAGTACATGAAAGGCATAAACAAAAATATATAATTGAATCAATAATGCAGGTTGAGTATAAAAGTCTGTATATGTTTTTCTGTTAAAAAAAAAGTCTGTTGAGCAAATGAAAACATAATATATAATTTTCTGAGAAACCAAAAGGATGCCATTAGCAAACCAAAATGTTGAGGCCTTTCTGAATCTTAAACACCTCTTGTAAATGAGTCAGCAAAACAAGAAGTCCACCAGTTGGAGGTGAAGACTGCCATTGTTCCTGTAGAGCTCAAGCTCATGGTCAGTAGAGGTGAGAGCAGAAACACCCCTAAGGCAATAGTCAGAATGGGGACCCGGGGCCTGTAGAAGGTACATTTACCCACCATAGAGAGACAGGGCCATATCTCCATGCAAATCGTAACATAACTCATATGTACAGACCATACACTGAGATGACAAGCAACAGGCAATTCTCATTTTTAAGTACAGCTCTTCTACCCTAGTGCTTAACCCACCAGAGGTCATCATGTATAATCATAGCTTGTATCTACCATGATGAGAGAAGAGGATCACAGAACAGAAAGGGAAGCAAACATACCCACAAAAGCCAACATTTGTAGGAACTAAAATCAAGACAAAAGAACAATTACTGGAAAAATAATCAGGAGAGGAAAATGAGTCAATAGACCAAATAAAAGCATTTTAAAATAAGAAAGTTTTTTATCCTCAGATAGATTAAATACACTATTATGTCATACACAGTCAGTGATGCAAAAGAATCAGTTAGAAATATTGATGTTTGAGACTTAGTCACACAAATGAAATACATACATTAAAGAAAATAGTTTGTAACGTGCATCATCTTTAGACTCTTTCAGAACATGGCAACAAAGTCAAAGATACTTGTGAGAGAGAATTCAATAGATAAGAATAGAAATAGAAATTTTAACCTAGAAAATGTTTTAAAATTAAATAAAAGACTTTGGTCATCAAGCGATGAAAGTTGCCACTTGATAGTACAAAATAGTATTTACATAAAAAAGACCAATAACGAGGCATAGTGTGATGAAATTTTGAAAAATTGAGGGTAAGGAAAACATATGAAAACTTCCAAAAGAAAAGGAATGATGCTATTTCTTGCAAAAATACAATTAGGCAATAACTTCAAAATGTACACTGAAATTACTGAATGAAATACAATCTCATACCAGCAACATTAGCATTAAAATTTAAAAAAATTAAATATATAAGCAGTCAGAAAATTAATCACAGTCACACCATCTGTAAATAGGTAACTCAAAAATTTGAGAAAGCAAAATAAAAAGTACAACTGTGGGAAATACAAAATATAGCAGTAAAATTAAAAACAAAACATACATGGTTCAGTATTTATATCAGAAAAAAATAGACTTCAAGTGGATATTAAATAGGACAAAAAGGATTCTTTTCCATTTATAAATTTTACAATTCTCAATATTTTGTCAGTCATGTACATTTCTGTACCTATATATATTTATACTACTCATCAAAATAAACATTGATAAAATAAAGTCAAACTTTTGCTATCTATAATCATAAAATGAAATATGATCATCAAATATTAAACAATTATTAATAATGAAAAAGAGGTAAATAGACCATGGATTTACTAGCAATTAAAAGCAAAAACATGTAACTTTGTATCCAACAAACGTAGAACATCAATTTTTTTCAAAGTTAGAATTATTATAACATATATTTTCCAAAAATAAATTAATAGCGAAACAACAATGACGACCATGAAAACATTCACAACTCAATGAATGGGAGTTGAAAGTGGTGGTTGTTATGGAGAAAGGAGTACAGGGACGGGACGGTTACCTGGCAGGTTTCACGGCTACACTGCTACCTGCTTTTATCTTCCCAGGTTTAGCTGATTTAGCCATGGTTCTGCTTTGACGAGCTGTCACACTGATAGAAGTTCACACAAATTTGTGAATTCTCATAGTCACATGTACAATGTGGTGCTTCCCTGACAATATAATTCTACGCTAAAGGGTGGAAGGGTGAGTGAGTGGCAACTTGCTATTACAAAAATAAGTGTTCATTAGTGCAGAATATATCAATGTTTTGCCAATTATTTTACATTGTCTTTTTTAGAAAATAATAATATTTGAATGGCATGCTGGGATAAATGGGTCCCAGCTGTTCCTTTCCCTGCTTCCCTGTTTGGATGCTTAAAGACTAGGGAGCTCCACATCTTGGCATCCACACCCAACTCAAGGTTTTGCCGTCTTACACTGCTACATAAGTCATGCTTAGAATATTCAAGAGTAGGGCTTAAGCGCAGGAAGAATGGACACATAATTCAAATAAATTTGGCAACCTAAGTAAAAGAAAATAGCATGGAAAATATATAGATATGGGGCGAATTTTTAAAAATCCATAATAATCTGTGTGTGTGTGTAACAAAGAAGAGAGAGAGACTACCGAATATATTTATGCTGTGCTTGTCCATTTACAAAGCATATATATGAGCAAATTGATAATTTCCCTTGGATAACCTAAAAGCTGTATGGGCTGTCACATTTTTTTAACTGATGTGTAACATTCAACTCTTGTGATAATTGCTCTGCTTGTTTAAATGGTAATACAATGCTTGGAATATTAGCGCCAAAGCCCTTCAGGTTTCTTTATGTAGGAACACTATTGATAGTTGACTAAATTAATTTTCTCACTAGTTTTTATTTAAAAAAATTTGTGTAGGTTGTATTAAGTTTCATTAAATTTTGTTTTACAAGCATTTACTTTCACTATCATTCTACACAGTGAATTCCGAAATGACAAATACATTTGCTCATTGTAATTACAATATATGAACTGTTTGGCAGAAGTGCTTCTGGGCATGAACATCATTCTTTGGATGTAGAACACTTGGGAGCAATTTCATGTTATTTACAGAGACACATAAGCTTATAGACTGTTCCCTACACATGCACATGGACACACATACACACAGAGAAGTCACTTAGCTATTAGGAAATTGCATGCAGAAGCAACGTGGAGTACTAGAAAAATCTTGGGTTTGGGTTTGAAGTCAGGTAATTCTAGATTTCTAGTCTAGCGTGACCGTTTACTGGTTGTGTGCTCTAGCATCTGTTTCTTGTATTATAAAATGTAAAAAGGGTACCTACCTCATGGGGGTGCTATGGAGCATGAAAGTGGAATATAAATTTTCTTAGCAAAAAGCTTTATACTTGGTGCTCAAGATATGGTACCTGATAATATTATATAATGCATATTCAATACTGGTACATAATATGTGCTTAATATAGTTCCAGACCAGGCCAGGCGCGGTGGCTCACCTGTAAATCCCAGCACTTTGGAGGCCGAGACTGGCGGATCATGAAGGTCAGGAGATCAAGACCATCCTGGCCTAACACGTGGAAACCCGCTCTACTAAAAAATACAAAAATCTAGCCGGCGAGGGTGCAAGGCCGCCTGTAGTCCCAGCCTACTTGGGAGGCTGAGGCCAGGGAGAATGGCCCTAAACCCGGGAGGCGGAGGCCTTGCAGTGAGCTGAGATCCCACTGCACTCAGCCGGCGACCGAGCGAGGACTTCCGTCCTAAAAAAAAAAAAAAAAATATATATATATAGTATATTTCCAGACATTCCCTTTTTCCCCCCCATTAACTCTATAAAACCTCCATGGAGTCGGATAATATAAAAATTTTTCTCTCTTTTACAGATGAGGTTGCTGAGACCCAAACAGGTTAAGTGACTTGCCTAGTTACATAGTGACCAAAAAAAAGAAAAAAAAAAAAAAAAAAAAAAAATGCTGGATGATCATGAATAGTCTTATCCCTAATTTTCCTCCTGAAGAAAACCTCATTCTGTTTTCTAACCGAAGGCAATTGGGCTAAAATGCTGACATCACCTCCAGGACTGTTATGAGAGCCTACAAGGTCTTTCTCTTAGGTCATTGGCTGATTGGCTGCCCAGGATTGGCTGCCATCCCAGAGGGAGACTCCACTGGGATGATGGAGCCCCTGTCTCTCTGAAGGCCAAATGGAGCTGAGCCTCCTCACCCACAATCTCTTTCACTGGACTGAAATGTGAGTAGAAAACAAACTTGCTGTTTATCTATGAAAACCTTATGATGTCTTCTCACAACATTCAGTGTCACCGATGTTGCCTAAAGTTAACGTAAGAGTCTGTTCACCGCCTCTTCTAAGAACAACCCCTGATGAAATTATTGTAGACAAAATGTCTTGTTACCAGGGGCCTTCTTTTTTACTCTTTCCAGACTTGGTATCCCAAATGTTCTTGTGTTGGCTCTAGTGTGACTGATGCTTCCAAATTTAGGTGCCCCCATACAAAAGAAGTAACCAGATATACTGGCAAGAGCCGTTTATATGATGCCCCTCCCTCCAAAACCTATTCCTCTTTTAAATAAACACCTTCTCCTTCTCTTTAAAAAATCACTCTGTAACTCCTGGCTTAAGTTACGACTTCTAGAAAACCATACTAAAATGGTCACTAGTTCCTCTCATCTATCCAATGTCTTTTGAAAAATAATTCTATACATCATGACTTGTTTTTTACAGAATAGTTTGAAAACTCCCTCTTTCTTCTTACCATAAAGATGCTGTGTTCACCATCCAACATACCAATCTCTCAATTACTTGAATTTTTTCAATTTCAGAGGCCTTCAACTGCTTCACTAATTAAATCTCAAATTCAAGTATCTTACTCTCTCCTACTACCTCATATCATTGGTAAGTATTTTGATCCATTCCTTCCGCTATGTTGTTTTCTAGGCCTCCTTCATGTCTCATCCACACCTCAAGTTTTATGAACTTTAGGTGAAAATGATTCTCAGTGCTGACACATATAGTGGAAAATATATATATATATATTGGCAGAAACCCCACCTGTAGAGATTCTGATTCATTGATATGACATGAGTTCTGAGAATCTATCAATTTAAGAATGTTTTTTTCTTTGTTTCAAATATGCAGCTACTGGTTAGACCCAATGTTCCATTTTCCATATTCTTTTTCTGCGTGTGTGGAGGACGACAGAGTCTCCCTCTGTCGCCCAGGCTGGAGTGCAGTAGCATGATCTCAGCTCACTGCAACCTCTGCCTCTCAGGTTGAAGCAATTCTCATGCCTCAGCCTCTGGAGTAGCTGGGATTACAGGTGCGTGCCACCACGCCCAGCTAATTTTTGTATTTTTAAGTAGAGACGGGTTTTCACCATGTTGTTCAAGCTGGTCTCGAACTCTTGACCTCAAGTGATCCACTTGCCTTGGCCTCCAAAAGTGCTAGGATTACATGTGTGAGCCACCACACCCAGCTTCCATATTCTTTCAATGAGTAGAAAGAATATTCAGCTCAGCTTAGGCTCCATGGCTCACCATTTTACCACTTCTGTCAATACTTTTAACTCCCCCACTTTGGCCATACGTTTTCTTGTCTGGAAATACTCCAACCAGGATTATCTCATGATCCTCAGCTTCCTGACCAGCACCTGGGCTTGAGTGCTTCTGTAGCAAACTGAATGACCAGGAACATCACGCATGCCCATTGCATGGCCTGGCCTTCAACCACAGTTGGACCCTCACTTTCACATTCCACTTCTGTGCTACAGGTCCAGCCCTGATTTGTCCAGGGCTTCCCCACTGTATCTTTTGCCTCCTAGCCTCTTACTCTCAACACCAAGAAGAACATTCTTTCCTCTTGACCATGGTATGTAATCTGGGAAGGGAGAAAATGGATGTATACTCATTTTTCTATGTAGAACTAGAAACCCTCAAATAGTTTCAATATTGTTGCATACATTTTGTTTTACTTTGGCTTGTTTTTTTCTGAGGGCATTGCCAAAAATCACAAACACTATTGGGTATATGAATTTTTAAAGATAATTTTCAGACGTTTATTCCACCAAAACGAAAACAAAATTGCTAGAACATGGAACAAAAGCTCTGGTTATAAAACACTTTCCAATTTGCTCAAGGTGATTATTGTTAGTCATCAGGTCCAAGTGTTCCATCAGGTGCCCCATTACAATTTCTGGCATCTTTAAATCAAAGTCCTAGGTCACACAAATCATAAATGTTAGGTGGCAATGAAGAGGCTTCTTGTGCCATGATCACTAAAAGTGTGTAAGTAATCTGTCTGAACTCTCAAGCAAACACCTAGGAAATTGTCTCTCCAGAACTACCATTCTGCTCAGTCTATTCTGAAATGATGAATACATTTGCTCATTGCAATATATGATCTGTTTGGCAGAAGTGTTTCTGGGTGTGAATGTCACTCTTTGGATGCAGAACGCTGGGGAGCAATATTTTACTATAAATAGAGATGTAAGCATATAGACTGTTTCCCACGTGTGCCTGTGATCACCTAGGATCATCTTCCTATGTTAAAGGTGACAGTACCTGCATTAAAGACCTTCACTAGGAAAACAGAAAAGCTGAGAATTAACCATTGGGCTTTACAGGGAGTGATTTTTCAGGATTTTTTTTTTTTTTTTTTTTTTAAGGCTCAGGTAGATTTAGAAATCCTGCCATCTCAGTATCTATTGAAATTCAGCTTAATTGTACTTGAACATCTCCTAGTGAAATCTTCCTCAGTATTTGAAAATGTCCTGGATGGTTGCCATCTAGATATGTAGGTTACTTTCTGGGGGCATAATAGGGCTTTTCTGAAACTAATGATTTGCCCCAGAGGATAAGGTCCTTTGGCTAAGGCTTACATTTTCAACATTATAGGAGAAAGGAAATTACTGTTTTACATGGTGGCTATATTAACGTTTCATGAAGAAGATTAAAAGTATTTTTTCTTTTAAGTCCAAAGGCAGAGAAAAGAAACTACCTGTCTGCCAGTGAGACCAAAATGTTTTAGATATGCTTCCAGGAGGATGGACAGATTGAGACGAGAATAAGACTAATACTAGGGAATAATGGATAATACAATTGCAAAGGTACTATCAAAGCAAATTCAGATTATATACACACACACACACACATACACACACACATATATTTTATATAAATATTTAATATTTATATCAGGCCAGGCGTGGTGGCTCACGCCTGTAATCTCAGCACTTTGCGAGGCCCAGGTGGAAAGGTCACGAGGTCAGGAGTTCGAGTCCAGCCTGACCAACATGGTGAAACCCCGTCACTACTAAAAACACAAAAATTAGCTGGGTGTGGTGGTGTGTGCCTGTAATCCCAGCTACTTAGGGGGCTGAGGCAGGAGAATCGCTTGAACCTGGGAGGCAGAGGATGCAGTGAGCTGAGATTACGCCACTGCACTCCAGCCTGGGTGACAGAGCGAGACTCCATCTCAAAAAATAAAATAAAATAAATCAAACACATATGTATATAAATATTTATATGTTTATATAGATGTTATACATATATAAATATTAAGGCAGGGTCTCTCAATGTTGGCACTGATGACATTTTTTGCCATGCGTTTTGTATGTGTTGCTGTAGGGAGCTGTTCTCTATGTTGTAGATGCTTAGCAGTACCACTGGCCTCTATCCATTAGATACCTATAGCACCTGCACTCCCAAGCGTGATTATTAAAATTGTTTTCAGACACTACCGTATGTCTCCGGGGAGACGAGGAGCCAAAACACCTCTCCGGTTTTTAACTGGACTAAGGAGTAAGAAATGTATGTTAGCCAGTGAGAAACAAACGAAGCCTTATGAACAAGAAAAACAGCTTTTAAAAAATACGGTGGTGACATTTTCCTGGATATATTGCAAGTGAGAAGGATCAGCAGAGTGGTTCAGGTGTTGAACTGCAATAAGGCATAACATTTGAACTAAATGATGGCAGTTGGGAGAAAAGGAAAAGATGTTAGCGAGAAGGAAAGAGTTAGGGAAAACAGATTCAGCAGCATGATGACTGGACCTGAGGAGCGATGAAGAAGGACGTAGCTTCTGTGACTTAGGCACTGCGTTGAATATTATGTCATTCTTGCTCTCTTTGTTTTTGGAGGCAGATTTTATTGTGATTTCTTTCCTTCCACCTCTATGCAAGAGCAAGCTGGATGTTTGTCCTTTGTGTGAAGGCAGAGCAAAAATGTGCAATGAGCTGATGGTGATTTGGAATTAGAGCGAAGTAAAATATGTAGAATAACTTTTAGGAAGTATATTACACACAGAGGCACTTGCTGAAGTGATGTGACCGCTATGGAGAGAAAGGTGGAAAATCAGGGAACATATCAAATGTAATAGGTAAAGGCCTCCAGGTAGAGAGGAAGAAATGAGAGAAGAAAAAGAAATGTCAAGAGGATAAACAAAGAGTTTGATTCAAGGGCAAAAGGAGAAAAGTTTCTAGTAGGGGTAAAATCAACTTGAATACTTCAGGGAGTTAAAGACCGTGAGAGCTGTAGGGGACCAAAAGATGTAGGGGTCCAAAAAATGAAAGTTCATGTCATTAATGGAATGATGCTGAGGACAGATATGAGACAGATGCGAGTTACGGGGTAATGGGTGATAACATGGAGGCGTAAGATGATTACTGTCAATATTTTGCCAGAATAAGAAAGATAAAGATGTTGAATGTTATCCTGAGAAGAAAGAAAGATCGATCAGGTATCCATTTTAATGAGGTGAGAGAGATCCCTGTGTATATGAGGAGTAAGTAACGAAAAAAAAGTTTGAAAACATCACAGATAAGCTCGACATATGATACATCTTGATTAGAATATGAACAGCTCCCTGTGTTTGTGTAAACACACATCAATGAACTACTTTCTGTTTCAATGGTTTTGAGCTATGCTGAGCCTTTTAAACCAACAAAACAAATATTGACACAATTGGATACTGCATCTATTTATGCCAAAAAGAAAGCTCAAACTTCACAAAGTTTGCCATTTTCTAACAAGTAAAAATAGACCTACAAAAGGAAATAAATAAACCAGGTTCTCAGTCAAAATCGTGAACAGAAGCACACCCACAAGAATCAACAATACTGCTGTATTTATAGACAGTGTTCCTGGTATGGAGAAACAGGTGGCAGATTTTTAGTAAACTTTATACCTTGGCCATTTGTTTTTCCTCAGACTTTTGCCATATTTTTTGTGAGAAGACTTCAGTTTTCTCAGTCAAGACTATTAACCATAGGGGCTGCAACATGGAAGTTGTGTGGGCTATGTTTACTCAGTTTGTTTTAGAAATGCAAAATAATGCAAAGAGCCCATTTACTACATTTGCCTAACACATTGTTAATAATTATTGAGAGTGGCTTTGGGTTCTGATAGAGAACGTAGGGGAGAGAACTAAAGTCTACATCAACCTACAAAGTCAGAATTTGGAGCTACCTCTAAGGATGAAATTTTTACAAGAAATTAGGATAGAAAGGCAAGGGCAAAGTCCTGATTATTTTCTTACTTATGTTCTTTCCTGAGGTAATGAGTGACAGTAAAATGTTCTCATTCAGAAAGAGACAATCGTTTTGCAATTTCAGAGGCGGCTTTGGGAATTCAGCGAAGGCTGGATTGGAGTGGCTCAGGATTTCGGCAGGGGTCCTTTGTTTACGACTTCTTTCCCGGAATTAAAGTACACATGTATATGACTGAGACATGACTGACATGCATGGTGATGCCTATATAACAAGCCGGCATTTAATTTGTCTGCCTTGATCATGCTTTCATTACTTCTGTAGTTAGGCAGCATCACGTAATAGAATCAGACAAGTCTGCTTCAGATTAAACTTCAGCCCAATCATTAACCATGTGACTTTGGATAAATTCTATAATCTCCTTCCCACATTTCCTTCTTCTTTCTCTTCCTTTCTTCCATATTTGAAAATTCTATTCTAGTGTATTTATTTTATAATATTTATTTTAACTATTTAGGCATGTATATATCTTAAAGAATTAATTCTATAAAGATTAGTGTAAAAACTAGCAGACTCCCACTTTTGTCACCCCAGTTCCTATTTCCCAAAGCAATACTTTTCTTTTGATTATTCTGATGTTTGTTTCTAAATATTTTCTACTCTTTATTATTCTTTTTATTCAAAAACTATTTTCCATTGGCATCCTCCATGAAATATGAAGACTTAGATTTATGTATATCAATAATCTACCTCTACCCACCCCTACACACACACATACCCCCCGCTACCTGTCAATCTTCCACAATCCCCATTATGTCAATAGATTTAAATTGTAACTAAATGAAAATGCAGTGTTAACACTTCTATGATTAAGTCACTGCAGCTATTCACAGTTGAGGCACATATACCCTGTTGACATTTTCTTTCTCATTTAATTGGTTTGGTTTTGCAGAAGTTAAGGTTTGTTGTTGTGTATTTTTTATCTGCCTAATTTTCTAGATAAACTTCTAATTAGCTCAACTCTCAGCCATCTCTCATTTACATAATTCTCGTGTATGTTCAGTCATAACTTCAAGCTTCTGATCTGCTCTAGTTTTGACAGAAAGTCTTTTATATACAACGCATGGGCATCATCCTAGATAAGACATATTCCAACAGAAACAGAATGGGAGCCACATATTAAGCTTAAAGTTCTAGTTACCACATTTAAAATTTAATTTCAGGCTGGGTGTGATGGCTCACGTCTGTAATCCTAGCACTTAGGGAGGCCAAGGCAGGAGGATCCCTTGAGCCCCGGAGTTCGAGACCAGCCTGGGCAATATAGGTAGACCATATCTCTCTAATAATAATAATAATAATAATAATAATAATTTCATTAATATATTCTATTTAAACCAATATGTGCAAAATCTTTCAACTTGTAATCAATATAAGAGTTTGAGATAGTATGTAGATAGATAGATAGATAGATAGATAGATAGATAGATAGACAGATAGATATAGATAGACACAGACATACTTTGATGCACTAACTTTTGAAATCCATGGCATGTTTTATACTAAGAGGAAGGGTCAGCAACTTGTGTGTCAAAGCTGCTTGTCACTTGATTTTGCAACTACACTTTTACTAGGATACAGCCACTAGCATTTCTTACTGTCAACGGCTGTTTTGTGTTGCTATGACAGAGTTGTCTGACCCATAAAACCTAAAATATTTACTATCTGGACTATTACAGAAAAAGTTTGCTGACCCTGATTGGAACACATCTTAGTTTGGACTAAACACATTTCGAGTGCCCAACAGCTGAGTGCTGGCATATTGAACATCTCTTCTACGTAAATTTGGAAATTTTGTTTTCCTCTCTGTTGATGTATAGCCCTATATTCTACTTTCTTTCTTCCTTTTGTTTTTCTCTCATGTTTTGGCAGAGACTATCCTTTGGAATATATCTGGGAAAAGATAATGGGAAGTAAAACTGTATAGACCTTTATGTGTTGATTGTGCCCTCAAAATAAATCAGTATACTGGATAGGTATAGAATTCCAGATTGGAAGCCACTGTTCCAAGCTTAAATGTAAGCTTCATTGATTTTCAGGAGTGAGGATTGTTTTTGAAAATCTGAGAATCTTTTCTATTCTCTGATCCTTTGGATAAGACTGTGTGTGTGTATGTGTATGTGTGTGTGTGTGTGTGTGTGTGTGTGTGTGTGTGTGTGTGTGTGTGTGTGTTTCAGGTAGAGATTCTCTAAGAATCTTCTTTTTTTCAGAGTATGCAGAGTTTTCACAATGTTGAACTAGATTTTCTATTTGGAAATATTTATTAGAATTCCCTCTTTTAGTGTCTCTACCTTGAGCTATATTCAAGAGTTCCTTCACCTCTCCTAAGTACCTGCTTGAATTTGGACTCCCTGGCCTGCCCTGTCCTTCCTTCCTTCCTTCTTTCCTTCCTTCCTTCCTCCCGAGTTGCTCCTGTTCTTTTTTCATTGCTAAGACAAGAATACTCTGTGGTTTGTTAAGTTCCATACATCTGTCTGATTTGCAGCTTAAAAATAAATTAGAGCTGCTGTCTCTTCTTTTATTTAATTGTATATTTATGCCTGTAAACAAATCTTTAAATTAATTCTCATGAAATTTTTGGGTAGATTATATGTGTTTAATTTACCAATGTAATAGATAAATTTTTAATTGCCTTCTAAACCCTTGTTTTCTCATCTTTAAAGTGGGAATAATAATACCTTACACAGTTAGGAAGATTAAAAACAAGATTTGCTTGGAATGATATCCGTGACCCAGAAACTCCAAAAGTGAACAACTAGGTTAAACTTCTTAAGGACAAGAGAGTAGAAACAAAATCAGATAATATCAAAAGAGAAAGAAGCATTATAGACTATTACACTTACCTTTCTCTTTTAAAATTTAACTACAAATTCAATTGTAATCTTCTTGGACTTGCTCATCTCAGTCCTTCAGAAGACTGTTCATGGCACTATGCTCTTACTGGTTTATACCATGTCATATAGGTAGAACTCAGGCCAATTATGAAAGAAAAGTTAAAAAAAAGTTTGATGAAGCTGGGAATTTAAAAAATAACCGAATTATTTAAATGAGACCTGTATTCTTCTATTTGCATAGTATTCAATATTTATCTTGTGTCAACATGTCTAATACCAAGTTTCTTCAATCATTGTTAATTCTCGATTTTTTCAGGTGCCGGAGTTGGGACAGGGTCAATGATGCAAGATTATGCTAGTTGGCGAAGTTCTCCAGTGTCTAAAATAATGGCTCAAAGTCTAAAATAAGTATAGAGCTAGAAAAGGGGACATGAAGTGTGATTATAAACTGCACTGGAAAGATGAAGAAACCATCTGCCCTTGGAAAGACCAACAAGAAGTGCTGAGGAGTCCAGAAAATACAGAGAAGAAATTGAGGTTATAGCAAAGAGGGCAGAAACAGAATACAGATACTGATGTCTTGCAGCTGGATTCAAGACAAATTTCACAAGTTCTTTAAGCCTGTCATGGATTGTGCTGCCTTGTTAACAGAGGACATTCCATGGGAGTTTGCCTCCCCTCCCACTTCCATATTATTCACTGAGAAAAAATCTAAATAGTACTGCATTTACTCATCTGTTCTGAATCCGGTCACATGCCTTCTTCAAATGTTATTGCCAGTCCTGCTCCTTCAGACTGGACCCATTTCAGCAGGTATTTACTAAGTCTTCCCTAAATGGTCTTTCTTTACTACAAACTATCAGGTTAACTTTCAAACACCTCTTTGCAAGTATTGCCTAAATAAATCCCCAAGGAACAACACATGGACTATCAAAGAAAGTTTTAACTCATTCTCATACAGGCTTTCTCAGCATTTTCATAATGAAGTTATCATTTCAACATTTGAAACAAATAAACAAAACTTCACAGATCTCAAATATGAATGGATGACTTTCAGAGTATAACATATTTTATTGCAATGGTTAAGAATAAGGCTCTAGATATTTATAGCCGGGCTTCATGTCCCACTCCACTATTTCCTAGGAATATGTCCACTGGCAAGCTGCTCAGTTTCTCTATACCTTGGTGTCTTAGTTCATTTCCTGACATTATAAAGGAATACCACAGACTGGGTAATTTATAAGAAAAAGTAACTCATTTGGCTCATGGTCCTGGAGGCTGGAAAGCTCAAGAGCGCAGCCCTGGCATCTGACAAGGGCACGTGGAATGCACGGCATGGCAAGAGCAAGCATGCACAACAGGGAGGTGGGCAGAATAAGCAAGAAAAAAAGGGGAGGGGGCAAATTCATTCATTTTATCAGAAATCCACTCCTGTGATAACTAACCCACTCCTGTAATAACAGCATTAATACATTCACAAGAGCAGAACCCTCACAATGTAATCACCTCTTAAAGACCCCGCTTCAGAACACAGTTACTGGCAATTAAACTTCAACATGAGCCTTGGAAAAGACATTCAAACCATAACGCTCAGTCTTCTAATCTCTAAATACAGCAGAAGCTAGTTTATAAGGTTAAGAATTTCAGTAAAATACAAGAAACAATTTTTAAGGTTCCTGACTCATTGTATGTGATTAGTAAATGTTAGCTATTGTTTAGATTGAAAAGACGTGCATTGACAAAAAGGCAGCGTGAATTTGTATATTTACCACAGATATGTCTGCATATATTGTAAAAAAGGAAATAATGGCTTAAAAAGGTGGGAGATATTTATTCGGTGTGTAGATGATATTTGGGGTACATTTGAATTCGTAAGTAGGTTTAAATAGTTCTTTGGTCAATTGGGCTCTAGAAACCATGGGTCTAGCATGATTCAATTCGAGACCATTTAATTTGCTAATTATATCACTTATGAAATTAGTGTTTTAAAATAATTTTGGCATCCTGAAACCCTTTAAAAAATCTGATAAAATGTTTGGCTGTCTTCCCACCATTGAAATGCATGAAACAGAGTATATAAAACATTATGTATTCTGGGACTTTCATTAAAATAAGTTAATAGAGATGTAAAACCTGAAAAATGTCTGGAACGTAGTCATTGCATTAAATGCTACACATAATTATTTTACTAATAGAAAAGAATACATCCCCAGACATTTTAAGTAATAAAACAGAAACTCAAGTTTGGCATTTAATGAAACTAGGTATTCCATGTGGGAAGAATCTGGCCAGGTATGGTGGCTCATGCCTGTAATCCCAGCACTTTGGGAGGCTGAGGTGGGCAGATCACAAGGTCAAGAGATCGAGACCATCCTGGCCAACATGATGAAACCTTGTCTCTACTAAAAATATAAAAATTAGCTGGGCGCGGTGGCACGTACCTGTAGTCCCAGCTACTTGGGAGGCTGAGGCAGCAGAACCACTTGAACCTGGGAGGTGGAGGTTGCAGTGAGCTGAGATTGTGCTGTTGCACTCCAGCCTGGCAACAGAGTGAGGTTTTATCTAAATAAATAAATAATAAAAAGAAGAAGAAGAATCTACTAAATCTACCTCCACATCTACCGAGCATTAAATGAAAGAGTAGAGTGGAGAGACACATGCAATGACACCTGTTGCTGAAGAGCTCGAATACATAGAGAGACTAAGCACAGTTCACCAGAGTAGGCAGCTCGCCTTAAAGCTACATGTTCAAAGTTCCTGTTCAGTACAGTGACCATGAGATGTTTGCTCCAATAGTCCAATTTTTTTCCAACCCCATTGTACATGGTGAGGTAACAAAGGAGATAGACGTGAATGAAAATACACAGAGAAGCTATTTTAGCAGAAATCAACCTGCCAGTTAAAATTTTTTTAAAAAATGTAGAAGAGAGATTACCATTCTGAGTAACCATATAGTTGTGGATCTCTATTGACTAGGAAGAAGAAAAGGCCAAATCATTGTGGACCTGAGAATTGCATATCTGTGGAGCTTGTATTGGGTCATTCTTGCACTACCATAAATAAATAGCTGAGACTGGGTAATTTATAAAGAAAAGAAGTGTAGGCCGGGCGCGGTGGCTCAAGCCTGTAATCCCAGCACTTTGGGAGGCCGAGACGGGCGGATCACGAGGTCAGGAGATCGAGACCATCCTGGCTAACACCGTGAAACCCCGTCTCTACTAAAAAATACAAAAAACTAGCCGGGCGAGGTGGCGGGCGCCTGTAGTCCCAGCTACTCCGGAGGCTGAGGCAGGAGAATGGCGTAAACCCGGGAGGCGGAGCTTGCAGTGAGCTGAGATCCGGCCACTGCACTCCAGCCTGGGCGACA
>NW_016806659.1:193539-242955 GCF_001698545.2 Rhinopithecus bieti | reverse complement strand
CAACAGAGTGACACTCTGTCTCAAAAAAAAAAAAAAAAAAAAAAAAAAAAAAAAAAAAAAAAAAAAAAAAAAAGTAATGGTTAGAGAAGCTTAAACTACAAGTATAAATTATGAAAAATATATATTTACCCAAATGAAAAAGAAAACAGAAGATACACAGAAAAATAAGAAATAAAAGTAGCAAAATAACAGAGGCCAACAGGCACATAAAATATTAAATATGATGGTTATACATCTTTTTCTATAAAGGAACAGAAATTTTTTTTTTTTTTTTGAGATGGAGTCTCACTGTCGCCCAGCCTAGAGTGCAGTGGCACAATCTCAGCTCACTGCAACCTCTGCCTCCCGGGTTCAGCTGATTCTCTAGCCTCTCAGCCTCCTGAGTATTTGGGAATACAGGCATGCGCCACCATACCTGGCTAATTTTTGTATTTTTAGTAGAGACTGGGTTTCACCATGTTGGTCAGGCTGACCTTGAACTCTGGACCTCAAGTGATCCGACCGCATTGGCCTCCCAAAGTGCTGGAATTACAGGCATGAGCCACTGTGCCTGGCCAAGAGTAAATATTTTAAAAGTTGAAGATCATATGGTCTCACTTGCGTATATTCAAGTCTTCCATCTTATCATAAAGGAAGCCATAGCAATGCATAAATGGAAGGGTGTGAGCATATTTGATATGGGGGCTATAGTTTTTTGACCCTTGATTTAATAGTGTGACTGGATTGGTTCATGAAGTAAAACACAGTTGAACACTGTATATAAGAGAAACTATAAAAGGATATTTTTTACTTGTTTTTTGGGGTGTTTTCTGTTTTTTTTTTTCCTTTGATTTTCTTTTAAATGTTTATGATAGAGGAAAGAGCAAAGGCATGCTAATAATATATATAATAAAGCAAAAATATTGCATTTGTATAACATTTGATTGAATTTAGGGCAAAAGAAAATGTTAAAGAATAAAATGTGTTTAATTTATAATGACTATTAACGGGTTATAAATGGCTCTATATCAAATAGCATATCATCCAAATCCACTAACTAAAAGTAGAGAAACAAAAAGGGACACCGAGTTCCAGTAGAATTAGTAAATATTGGTCTGTTTTTCAGTATATGACAGATGAACCCAGAAAACATATACAGATTACATAAATAAAATGCTGTCAGTAAACTGAAAATTTATAATATTTTATACTTCCTGCAAGTTAATAAATTGAACTGCCACAGTTTCCCAAATACTGGCAGAAGATACCCTTCTCCTACATCAGAGACAACATAAACATTAGCATATTGCAATAGTTCTTCTTGATCATCACAAAGCTCAATAAGACATAAATACAAAATCATTCACATATATATACAAGTAAAAGTGTGAAAAACAAGTCTTAAAAGCAGCAAGAGAAAAAATACTCATCCAATAGAGAAAAGTTCTAAAACAATTAAGAGCTTACTTCTCATCTGTAACGGAAGTTGCAAAGCAGTGGAATGACATATGCAGAGTTTCGATGCACAGGGTGTTAGCTGTCAATTAAGAATTTTACTTGATTGACAAAACCAGTCTTCAAAAAATTAAATTATGCTAGCAAAAAAAAAAAAAAAAAGAATTATGCTAGCAAAACTGACTTACAAGAAAAAATAAAGTTATTCACACAGACAAAAAATAGCACCACATGGTAACTCAAATGTTAAAAAAATCATAAAAATGTTATTTACATGTGATTATGTGAAAAATCACATATTTTCTCATTTCTTCTTCTAATATCTTTAAAATACATAAAATTGTATAAAGCAATATTTATAACAGTATTTTAAATAATGGTTTTAGGTAGTGATATATATGATAGGAAACATTTGAATATCACAATATATAACATATTTATGTATATATTATATATGTATTTATAAAGAGAAGGTAGAAAAACAGGGTAGGTAGTAAAGATTTTATTTTATATTTTAATGGAATTACATTAGACTTAAAACAACTCAAAAACCAGTAAAATTTTCAAAAAATGAAGAGAGATATATATATCACAAAGGAAGAAATAAAGTAGAGAAATGTAGGAACAATAAACACAGAAGATATATACACAATACATAGCAAAATATGAAATGTAAATCCAAAGGAAAGTTAACTAAGAACCAATCAAACATTAGGTGATATTTGACTGGGTGAAGCAACATTTAATTATATATTGCCTAGAAGCAAAAGAAGTTAGGTTCAAATAAACAAACACGTTTTTATTTTAAAAGTATAAAACAATATATACTATAGAAACATAAATCGTACCAGAAATAAAGGAGTTAGATTAATGTGAGATAAAATAGACTTAAAAAAAGAAGTATCACTATGGGCAAAGAGGAACTTTCCAAAAAGAAAAAAAAGAGCAATATATAAGGAAGACAGAGCAAGCATAAATGCCCCTATAACAGAGCAGACCCAAAATATTTGAAACGATAATGGAAATGACTGAAAGAAGAAAGAGACAATTCAGGAGTAATAATTAAGGATTTCAGTACATTATTATTAATAATTAACAGAATAAGACAGAAAAATAAGACTATAGTCTTGAAAAACACAGTCAACATGACATAACATATATAGAATGCTCATCCCAATTAATGCAGAATATACATTATTTTCTTTCTTTTTTTTTTTTTTTTTTTTTTTTTTTTTTGAGACGGAGTCTCGCTCTGTCGCCCAGGCTGGAGTGCACTGGCCAGATCTCAGCTCACTGCAAGCTCCGCCTCCCGGGTTCACGCCATTCTCCTGCCTCAGCCTCCCGAGTAGCTGGGACTACAGGCGCCCGCCACCTCGCCCGGCTAGTTTTTTGTATTTTTTAGTAGAGACGGGGTTTCACCGTGTTAGCCAGGATGGTCTCGATCTCCTGACCTCGTGATCCGCCCGCCTCGGCCTCCCAAAGTGCTGGGATTACAGGCTTGAGCCACCGCGCCCGGCCTGAATATACATTATTTTCAAACATACTTGGAACGCTTTCTAGTGCAAATCACACAATAGACCACACACAAAATACTAAAATTAAAAATATTGAAGTCATACAAATTGTGCTTTCTGACCACAACAGACTGAAATTGCATATCAACTACAAAAAGAAATACGAGGATGTCCTAGCCAGAGCAATTAGAGAAGAGAAATAAGATAAGGGCTTCCAAATTTGAAAGGAAAATTCAAATTACCCTTGTTGGCAGATAACGTGATCTTATATTTAGAAAAACTTAAAGACTACACCAAAAACTGTGAGAACTGATAAATGAATTCAGTAAAATTGCAGGATACAAAATCTACCTACAAAAAAGAGTAATGTGTCTATATGCTAACAGTGGTCAATCTGCAAAAGAAATCAAGAAAGCAATCTTATTTATAACAACTAATGAAATAAAATAAGACTTAGGAATAAATTCAACTAAAGTGAAAGGTCTTTACAATGAAAACTAGAAAACACTGGTGAAAGCAATTGAAGAAAATACAAAAGAATGGAAAAATATGCTTAAGGGTCAGAAAAATTAATATTGTTAAAATGTCTATACTACCAAAATGATCTAAAGATTCCATGCAATCCCTATCAAAATACCAATGACATTACTTACATATTTTTTAATACTAAAATTTGTAGAGAATCACACACACACACATACACACACACACACACACACACACACACAAATAATCAATACAATCCTAAGGGGAATGGGGGTAGGGAACTGGAGACCTTTCTTTCATATGTACCTTTCTTTTATCCTCTCTTACTCTTTCTCTTTGTGATTATGTAATTTTTCTCTAGTAGTCTGTTTGATTCTGTGTTATTGATTTTTAGCGTATCTATTATAGCTTTTTGTTTTGTGGTTACCATGGGACTTAATCTAACTTAAACAATGGCCTGTTTTGTCCCATTCTCGGGAGCAATAAAAGTGAGGCACAAAAACTAAAACATTGCACTAGAACTAACTTGCCCTTCCATTATTTCCTGACCTAGGGGAAGAATGATAATGAGCACTTAAAATATAAACACTGCTCCGGAACTAAATTGCTGCCTTGCTGTTGCTTCCTGTTCTGGGGAAGACTTATAGTGATCACTGGAACTTAAAGTTTTCCCAGAACTATATTGCTGCCTTGCCATTTTTGTCTCAGTTTGGGAAATACTTAAGTGAGCATGGGGAATTAATCCTTACATTCCAGGTGTTTCAGTGTTAGGGGGAGGCTCCACAGGAGCACCTGGGCTTTGTGAAAAATCCAGGTACACATTCAGGCCCTCCCATGGATTGTGCCCTTTGCAGCACTGTGGCACTGGCCAGTCTTTTCAATGTTGCATCTCCACTACTTGGAGCTACAGAGCAACAGCCACAAACCACATGTCCATTGCTGTGGTTAGCACCTCTCTCTTTGCCCCAAGTTCACTTTAGGTGGCTGAGACCTCCTACCACTCCCGGTGGTTTCTGTGAGAGAATCAGAGAGGAATTCCCATGAAAATTCCCAGATTCGGGGGAAGATTGAACATCTACCTTCAATTCTGTCTTCTCCCCTCAGTAATCATGGGTCTAGGAAAATTATCTGTGAGTGTTATTATGCCAGCTTGGAGGGGTAGTAATGCAGTCTTGAATGACAGCTTCTCTATCTCGCAGTTTCTCTTGATTCTTTGGTCCCAGGAGCTTCTCCTAAGTTCTGGTAAGATTCTGGTCTTTGAATAGTTTTAGTTGTATTTTGTTAGGAGAATGATGCCAGGGTATTTTCTATTCTGCCATATTGCTGACGTCAGTCCCCAAAGACATTGAGTTTCTTTACAGAAAAAAAAAAAAAAAAAAAAAAAAAAAAATGCAATTGCCTGATACAGACTGAGTAAGATTTTAAAAAGATGTACTTACTTCAGAAATTAAAATAGAAAACAGGGGCCATAATACCAACCCTCAGGATTATGAATAAACACCGCAAATAGTCTAAAATTTAAAATTTGAAAATTACCAAACTGACACAAGAGGTACAGATAAAAAAGAAGAATTAATAATTATAAATATCTCCTCCAAATGAAAGCCCAAATATTTAAAGACACTGTAATGCCAATCCTTCACACTTTCAGTAAACAAAGGATAAAGGACATTTTCTAAAACTATGAGGCAAGTATTAATCTGATACCACAGTAAAAGTTAATTCACCATTGATCATAGATGAAGTCCATTTAGCATTGCTTATGAGTCAAGTCTAGTGCGAATAAATTATCTTTCTCAGTTTTTGTTTTTCTGGAAAGTCTTTATCTCTCCTTCATTTTAAAGGACAGTATTGCCAGGTGTAGTATTCTTGGCTGGCAGTTTTGTTTCGTTTGTTTTCTTTAAGCACTTTGAATATATCATTTTACTCTCTCCTGGCCTGCAAAGTTTTGACTGTGAAATCCACTGATAGTCTTATGAATGTTTTTTATATGTGAAAAGTTATTTTATTTTTTCATCTTTGATTTTAATAATTTATTTATTGTGCTTTATTATAGGCCTTTTCAGATTAACTCTATTTGGGATCTTTTAGGCTTCATAAATAGGAATCTGTATTTTTCTTTCTAGATTTCAGATGTTTTCAGTCATTATTTTTTAAGTAATCTTTCTACCTCTTTCTCTTTTTCTTCTAGGATCCCTTAATTTGTTTATTGGTTTGCTTGATGATGTCCTAGACCCAAATGCAAGAGCAAAAACTAAAAAATTTCTAGGAAAAACATATATAAAAGGTTTTAAGGTTGGGTTTGACAGTGTTCCCAGATAAAATACCAAGAGCATGATTCATAAAAGATAAAATAATAATAATTGACCCAGTTACATAATAATAAAAACCCATTTATGTTTCAAGGGACATCAATAGAAAATGTAAAAACAAGTCACAGTCCCCCAAACTTGAGGAAAACATTTAAAAATTATGTATATAACTTGTACCTAGAGTACATATATATGTATGTCTGTGTATATATACAGTAATATATATACAATGGGATACTTTCATTAATAAAAAGGAACCAACTACTAATATATGCTATAATATAGATAAGTCTATATTATCTTATACGAATATCATAAATGAAACCAGTTAAACAGAAAAAGCAACCTATTTTATGAGCCCTTTATGTTAAATGTGCAGAAAAAGCAGATTTATAAAGACAAAAAACAAACAAACAAAAAACAGAACAATAGTTGCATAGAACTGGGAATGGGGTCAGAGTTTACTGCAAATGGTCATGAAGAAAATTCATTAGATAATGAACACTTTCTAAAACTGGATTGTTGTGATGAATGTAACATTCTATGAGCATATTAAAAATATTCAATTTTACCCTTACAATGGATAAATTTTATATTTAAATATACCTCTACAAAACTTTTAAAATGTGTCAGAATGTCCATTACAAAATTTTGTCAGAATGTCCATTAAAATGGTTTTAAATGTTCAAACTCAGCAAAAGAGAAATACAAAAATTCAAACCTTCATTTAACATTCCATGTTATATCATTCAGAATGCAAATGTGTATATCAGACAATATCAACTCCTGGAAGAAAAGTGAAGAAAAGAAAACTCATATGCTGGTGAATGAGATTGTGATAGTACTCTTAAGAACAATATGGGAAACTTTGTAAAGTCAACAGTATGCAAACCTTAAAGCCCAGCAATTTTTCTTTTCCATGTGTACCTACTACCATGCTTCTTAAACTGTGCAGAGGAATTATCTTGTTTTTTATAATTAAAATTCTGATTTTGCAGAAGTGACAGCCTGAAATCATGCACCTATTCTCAGATGATATCAATTTTGCACAGTTTTGTCTATAATGCACATACCTTAGGAGATGCATAGAAGAATCTTTGTCATAGCATTGTTGACTTTTAAAAAGTCAATAACTGGTAGTCTTATCAATAACTGAGTGAAAAATTAAACACATATGTTTATACAATGGATAATTATATAGCAATAAAATATTTTAAATGAAATGTGATACAGTGTAACAAACTAAACCCATACATATTAACACAAATGTATAAGATATAATGTTGAGAGAAAATAGTAAGTACCAGAAGAATAAGCATAGGTCTTTTTGGCAAATATTTTAAATAACAAAGTGATAAAATATATTTGTTAGAAAGAATTTAAATATCATAAATATGTAATAAAGAAAGAGGAAAACATGATTGAGAAACAGTTTATATAAAGCTTCAACTGCATTCATCTGCAATTATTGCTTTAGCTGATGGTGAGGACAAACAATTGTTCAATGTATTTTTTAATGAACCATTTTGCTTTCAGTATTATAACACAAACAATTTTTAGAAATAAGAATAAATTTAATGAAATGTATACCAAAGCTGTATAAGTAAAACACTATAATTCTGATCAGAGGAATGAAAGGAAAGAGAAGAAAAAGGCATATGCTCTCCTTAGGTATAACGTTTTCACAAAGTTTCAAATTTTTCCCAAATTCAACTATAAAAATAAATAATTCCTGAGAAAACTACCAACAGAAATTTTAAAGAACTAGATTAACTATCTTTGATTAATATAAATAAAAGCTCACGAACTGCCAGAAGTATTCTGAAATGGAAGAGTTTTGAGCATAAATTAGACCTAGCTGATACAGAAAACTGTATAGCTATAATCATCTAAACTAGGGTGCTAATGTAGAAATAAACACATTAGAGGAACAGAATGGAAAGCACAGGAATATATCTAAATAAATATAGAAATTTAGTATACAAAATTATAATGAAATGTTATCAGTCTAAAGATACTTTATTAAATAAACAGTGTAAAGACCACATCAGATATTTATAGTAGACATCCAGAAAATAAATTAATATAGCAGAATTAATTCTAGATGGAACAAACACTCAAAGATAAAATTGATAAAATGATTTAGGTAATAAGGTAAATTTTTTCTGATGTTCTTTTAAATTATGACAAAAGCTCAAAATTATTGATGATTGATATTCTAATTTTTTTTAAATTTCCATATGTTTAAAAAAGACAAAGTCAAATAACAAATGAAAAATTGGGGTACCCTGAAAGATACGCTAGGTAACACCATTTAGGACATAGGCACAGGCAAAGATTTCATGATGAAGATGCCAAAAGCAATTGCAACCAAAGCAAAAATTGACAAATGAGACCCAGTTAAACTAAAGAGCTTCTGTACAGCAGAAGAAACTATCGACAGAGGATTTTTTTTTTTTTTCAAACTATACATCTGACAAAGGTCTAATATCCAGGATCTGTAAGGAACTTCAAATTTGCAAAAAAAAAAAAAAAAAAAAAAAAAAAAAAAAAAAAAAAAAAAAAAAAAGCCACACATAGAAAAGTGGGCAAAGGGATGAACACTTGTCAAAGGAAGACATACATGTAGCCAACAAACATATGGAAAAAAGCTTAACATCACTGATCATTAGAGAAATGCAAATAAAAATCCCAGTGAGATACCACCTCATACCAGCCATAATGCCTACTATTAAAAAGTCAGAATATAACGTGCTGTTGAGGTTGTGGAGAAAATAAAATGCTTATACACTTCTGGTGGGAGTGTAAATTAGTTCAGCCATTGTAGAAGACAGTATGGCAATTCTGCAAAGACCTAAATACAGAAATACCATTTGACCCAGTTATCCCATTACTGGGTGTCTACCCAAAGAAATATAAATTTTTCTATTAAAAAGACACATGCACAAATATGTTTATTGCAGCATTATTCACAATAGCGACGACAAGGAATCAGCTTAAATGTCCATCAATGATATGCTGGATAAAGAAAATGTGATATATATACTCCATGAAATACTATGCAGCCATAAAAAGAATGAGATCATGTCCTTTGCAGGGATGTGGATGGAACTGGAGGCCATTACCCTTAGCAAACTAAGACAAAAATAGAAAACCGAATACCGCATGTTTTCACTTATAGGAGGGAGCTAAATGATGAGAACACATGGACACATGGTGGGGAACAACACACACTGCAGCCTTTGGAGAGGGGACAGTAGGAGGAGGGAGACGATTAGGAGAAAATAAAGGTACTAGACTTAATACGTGGGTGATAAAATGATCTGTACAACAAACTCCCATGACACAAGTTTACCTATGTAACGAACCAGCACTTGGACCCCTGAATAACATTTGTTTAAATGTTGGGATAAATCTTTGCAATACATAGTACAGATCACTAGATTATGTCTTCAATAAATAAATCTTTATAAATTAATACAACAATTTAATGAGACACAGAAAAATGGCAAAGAATGTGAGCAAACAGCTCAAACAATGAAATGCAATGTCTTGAATTGGCTAAAAAGGGGCATAGTGTCATTCAAAATAAAGAAGTGTTCACATTTAAATTACAATGGGATAACTTTATTTCAAGTGATAAAGTTCAAATATGTTTATAATACACTGTATTGTTTGATAGAGAAACAGTAATTATCTTACTTTCTTAGAAAAAGTGTGAAACTCCAATTCTCTGTAATGGCATTTTGGCAAAATTCATCAACATTTAAAGTGCACATTAACATTTAACATCAACATTTCAAATGCACATTGAAGTACACAGCACCTGGATTTCTGTGACTATGTCGTGAAGATGTACTAGCACCCATGCAAAATGATAAATGCACAGGTTGCATATAGAGTATGTGTATTAGCAAAAGATAGAAAACAACTTAGAATTCCATCAATAGTGGACTGGCATTGTAAATGTATATAATTCAGTATCAACTTTTCTTTGCTTTGTTGGTGCTGCAACAAAGACTGAGAAGTCTGTATACGGATATAGAAGAATTCTCTAGGTATATGATACTCAACAAAGATGAAAGAAGGAATAGAATAATGCTTATAATGTGCTACCATTGATTAAAAAATACATTATATATTTGATACACAGAAGATTCCTGGAAGGACACACAGGAAAACAATAGGAGGTGTTACTTGACAGGGGCATTGGGTGGCCAAGGAGGATGAAAAGATACAAAAATTTCTCGGTATATCTATTAGAATAGCATCCATTTTATAACATGTTCATATATGACTTACTAAAAAAAAATTACACAATATACAGAATGGGTGACAGAATGGGATTACTGGTTTTTCATGTTTGTCTGCAACTAGAAGACTAAGAAATAAAACAAGAGTTGCCAAATATTTCTACATTCCAAAGCAATATACTAGATAACTGATAGAGAAGGTGTTCAAAACCTGGCTCTTCCATTCTCACCCTTCATCTTCTTTCTCTCATCCATCATCCACTACAATGTTACATTCCATACAGAGGGGCTAAGGGATTGATCAGGAAGCTGAGAAGGCAGGAAGGTATTAGGTTTTTTACAAAGAGTTGATGATACTCTGTGGCCCCTGCATCTCCCACAATCCTTAAAAAAGAAGAGGAGTGATTTTCTTCACCTTCATGCGGATGTGAGGAGCTTCAGGGGAACCCCTTTAGGGCTTTATCTTTGTCCTGAAGTTTTCACAGTGTAAAGTCATATCATACTCATTGCTGAAGAAACTGACTTTTGAGAGGCTAGCTAAAGGGTCTGAGGAGGGTTGATGAACAAGTAGCATATCTAACAATTTTGGGCAAAGAATAATTTTGAATAAATTATTTGAATAATTTTGAAAAGAATCCCCGAAATGAGAGTTCCTTGAAAGTTAACCTCAGTAGATATTGTCTGTCTGGTGAGGTAGGCTTTTGAGTGTGGAAGCTCATGGGACACCATAATGGCCATCAGAAGGGAGGTAGAGAAGCTACACCCTGCAGGGAGTTCTGACAGAGAAATTTCTGGGACTGCCATGAGCCAAATAATCCACATTCCAAATTCACTGTGCTGAGCAGATTATATATGTCTGTTCCAAGGCCAAAAAGGAAATAGAGAACCAAAAGAAGCACAGGAGATCCTGAGAAGCTGAGCAGGGGACAGTGACGGATCTCAGAGGTTTATCATGGCAAGACGCCCTTACCACTTCAAGAGGCAATGAGAAGGGGCAGGGATCTTGAGCCCAAGGGCTGGAGTTATCAAATAGTAGGCTGGTAGGAACCTCAGAGGGCCTATAAACAAGAGACAAGACCAAAGAAGAAATGTCACCTGAAACATTTCAGAAAGGGAAAGAAATGGCATAGCTTTTCTTTTTCTCCTTGTCGTAATCTTATTCCAGTGACTTCCATTGGTCAAGCCCAGCCAGAAGTTCACCTCTTGCTGGGTATGCAGTCAGCAAGGGCCAGCTGCCCTGAATCACAGAGCAGAGAAGAAGGCTGAGAAATGTATCTGAGTGCAGTGGTGACCAAAACAACTGAAACAACAGCAATCAGAGAACTTCGATGTTCCTGTCTTTTCTGTAGTACAAAATAGGAGAGAGAAGGATCACACCACAGAAACCAGAGAATAAACCAGCTATTCTCTTCCTCCTTCCTGTCACTCCCAATCACCCTCCCCGCACAAACACACACAGAGCCACTCCTCCCATCTTCCACTGGGAGAGGCTCATCTGTGTAAGATTTGACATCACAGCAACAATGGTCCAAATGAACTCCACACCAACCATTGCTCAAACTACACTGAATACAGATTCTTTGTACCACCCAGACCAGTTCCATTCTCTAAACTGAATATAGTCACCAGCTATCATGGAATTTTTCCTAATGGAAGGACATAGAATTAGGAATTATATGGATTCGAATTAAAATCTTGTTCTATTCCTGTTGATACCTGCAATCTCAATCAAGCTGCTTACCCTCTCAGAAATGAAATGTTTTCATGTGTTAAATGAGGATGGCCATGCCAATAGTTTAGGCTGTTGTGGGATGAATGCCTTCACTTAGAAGTGGGTAGATGCTTATTATATATTGGTCTCATTTCCAGAGTTTTATTAATTAGAATGTTCTTAATCACTTCTCCATTTGTGAAAAGCTGGTCTCTTCAATAAAGCCCAACTTAAAATCTCCTTTTTAAGATTATATCTCTGTCAAAGAGAGGAATACTGTTTATCCATTTATCTCTTTCCACTGTATCCATTCCTTTGCGGTCACATGTAGTTATTCGAGATACGAAAGATGGGGGACATGGAGGATGATCACTTGGGAGAGGATCATTCACATAGTGGGCTCCAATTCATTCTGCCTTCTTCTGTGTATAATCACCATTCGCTGAGTGTTCACTGTTCACATTCTTGAGAAGCTCAGGACAAGAAGCCAGATGGCTTTGGTTCAAATCTTGGCTGTACTTCTTGGCAACACAGGGACTTTGGGAAGATTATTTAACTTTTCTCTTCTGCAGTTGTGCCATCATCTACAAAATCAAAATAATGATAGTACCTACCTTATAGGATTATTGTGAAAAATTAGTTTATGTAAACTATCTAGTGTTGGATCTAAAGGCTTATTCATACCTACAAAAGGTAACAACATCCAGTGTTATGCTTTGGAGGTATGAATAAGTCTTTAGATCACTCAACAAGTAAATCATGTTCATTCAGGTGTAGTTTGTTACTGGAAGAGTTTTCTACTATTTATTTATTTGTGTGTTTATTCATCCATTCCTTTTTAAAGATTATTTCCCACCATATTTATTACCACAGAGAATTCAGATGAACATGAAATTATCCAGATTCATTTCATCAAATATTTCTGATGGGCTGAATTGATTTTATAGGTGGCTTTTCTACAATAAATGATAGACATCTGAATAAAATAAACATGTGGCTGAATCAAATTTCATGAGAAAATGGAAATCTTATCTATATGTCTGTATGTCTTGAAAAACTACCTCGGTATATACAATCTTCGTATATATTTCCTCTTAATACAAGAAATTTTAGAAAATTTAAGTATTGACTAAGACTGACCTTTATTGTTTTGCAGAAAATTTAAAAAACTAAATTTATGTTTTAATGTTTGCAATTTTTGGCCATCTTTTCTCACAAAGGAATTTGGTCTCTGACTTCCGTCTCCAGCAGGGTCTATGTAGTCATGCCACATTCTGTCATTCTGTACAGTTGATAGTTTACAAAGAAGAAACATAAATTATAAATGGGTCTACCCTGGCAGAGGCACCTGTTTCAGTGAGCAATCATGTCCAGGCTGACAGGTTCATAGCCTCACATCTCTGAGACTTGGCACCCTCTTACCTTGCCAATGGGATGATTGTCAAATTAAACTTTCACACAGTCACCTTACAAGGAAGCCATGAGGTTGATTGTCTTGGTTTCTGTCTTTCAGGTATTCTAATGAACACCTGTCATTTTTAGATCAATGTAATTTAAAGCAGTTTTTTTATTTTCTTCTCCTCTCCCCTTTGCTAAATAAAGGTTATAGCACTACCCACTACCCAAAACGACTCCCCCACATACACTTATCCACTAGCAAGGCACATCCAGCCAGGCTGTTTTATATCCAATTTGTTTATTGTGATGAGAAATGAGGGAATCTTTGGCAGAGATCATTAATTTTATAGCTTGTGTTTCAAAAAGTAGTTCCTGGGCTATTTACATCTCTTCATATTAACACCTGAGAAAATGAGTGTGCTGAAGACATAAACCTGAAAGCAAAGTGTGTTTACCGTCCCCCCTAAATATAATTCATGGCTCAGAACAGATCTTTATGACTCATAATCAAATATTTTCCTGGGGTTGCATTTGATGTCTGCTGCAGTGACACTGAATGTCTTTGGGTCTTTTGATTCAAAGACAATTAGCTGCCTGTTGGATTTTTATATTCAAGATGGAGTTATTGCAATTTATTTTGGCAGGGGGAATCACTCTTTAAATTAACTGGTATTAGTATCATGCATTGCAAAATATTATTAGTCCAGAAAAATGTAATAAAAAATATTTGGTGAGAGGAAGGTCTTATAGGAATCCCTGAGATTCCATGGTGTCAACTTACAGTTTTGATAGTTAAGGCAAATGAAATTTGATAGGTAAACAAGGACAAAGGCTATTCTAACTCTAGCATCTATACAAAACCTTGGATAAAATATGCTTTGAAACGTATTTCACAATGAAATAATGTATACTATTTCCTTCCCTTCTTTATTTCTTATTTTTCTACTCTTCTAATGTATGTTTATTGAATGTTTACTGGTTAATCAATTAAAAGTATGTATAAACAAAGGCTGGGTTCATTTTCAGAGATGCTATGAAAAGGGACAGGTCAGCCGGGTGCACTGGTTCAAGCCTGTAATCTCAACATTTTGGGAGGCCGAGGCAGGCAGATCACCTGAGGTCAGGAGCTCAAGACCAGCCTGGCCAACATGGTGAAACCCCATCTCTACTAAAACTACAAAAATTAGCTGGGCACGGTGGCCCATGTATGTAATTCTAGCTACTCAGGAGGCTGAGGCAGGAGAATCGCTTGAACCTGGGAGGCAGAGGTTGCAGTGAGCTGAAATCCCACCACTGCACTCCAGCCTGGGTGGCAGTGTGAGACTCTGTCTCAAAGGGGGAAAAAAAAAAGAAAGGGGACAGGCCTTGAGCAAAAGCTCTGACCAGATCTTCTCTAAGGCGAATCATCTTAAATTCTGACCTGCACGCCTGGGCCTGCCTACACCACTGCAGCAGAAATTAATTTTAAAAAAATATTTATAGATCTATTACTATATGCTCTATTCAGAAGGACTGAAGTGTAATTTAGGGCCATACATGTTATCTTCTTTCCATTCTTTGCTTAAGATGCAAACTGATTTATACCTTTTACCTACCAACCTCCCCAAAGTTTAGTGAAATTATATAGAAAATACACAAAGGATAATAAGTAACAGAAAAGAGGAGGTGAAGGGCACCAGTGTTTTTGATGACATTCTGGAACACAGAAAGAGACTAGGACCCTCCAATTGTGCTAAAATCTCAGCCCAGAGAAGCTACAGGAAATTGGGAGCTGGGGCTATTCTTCCCATTAAAGGAGACTCTCTTTGAGATTGGTGGGAAGAGAAATTCAGAGCAGAAACAGTACAAAAGATCAGGAGGATTCATTAATCAGAACTGTCATATTACCTCTCCCTGAATCCTCCCCATGCACAGATACAGGCACCAGAGAGTAGATTCTCATCCAAAAGGAGAGGATTCCCATCTAGTAGTGTTTTATTATCTGCCTTGGGAGAGCCAGAACTCCTAGTTTGTACCTAACATCAGGACTTAGTCTTTAAATCTATGGAGTGGAAGTGGGGTAGAAAATCTCATACTTATCTTACTTCTAAACAAACAGACCATCCACACACACAAGCTTACAATGAGCCCCTTACCCTCTTCAAAACCAGAAACCTATGGTTGGAGAGACAGACCAAAGAACAGAGGAAACCCATGATGGCTTCTTATGCTAAACAACATTTGCCTTAATCCATAACTATATATGAATAGGCAAGACACCACGAGATATTTAAGAAAATCAACTGCAAGAAGAGCAAAAACAAAATGAAAATGACAGGAAAAAATTCACGTATCCAGATAATCAAAGTAGGTATTCGAGGGGATAAAAAGAACTTAACAACAAAAAAGATGTTTTTTTTTTAAAGGTATTTTTTCCAGAAGAGAAAAAAAATCTATTATTTATTAATTAATAAATATTTCCCAGGCACTTGCTATGAGGCTATGAGCGAGGCTCTGTTGAAATAGAGACGGTATACCATAGAAAGGAAGATAGATGATGTTCTGCCTTCATGAAGCTTACATTCTAGTGGGAACAGCAGATATTAAGGAAATTAGCAAGATAAATATAATTTCAGGTAGCAGTAGTACTAAGAAGTTAATTAAGCAGGTTAAAGAAAAAAAAAGTTGTAAGCAACAAAATTGACTTTGCTGAATGCAACAGAAAACAAATGCAATGACAGCATCTCAAGGAATCCTGGAGAATCAAGCATTTACAGTGACCAAAATCAAGCCATAAAACTGGTGCAGTGAAGGAGGCCCATGCTGTTACCACCTGGTGTTGTCTACATTATCATGTACCTTTATCACCAGAAATCCCTGGAAATCATGCAACTGCCACTTTGAGACAGTGCATGCAGCTGCTTCCTCTGTCAAGCAAACTGGGGAGCCCCACCTTTAGTCATATTACCAGCTTCCAACTTAAGGTGAGTGCACCTTAAGTTCCCAGCAACTAGGAAAAGGCTGTAACAGTCGGCATGTGGCATTTTTTGTTCTATAGTGTGAGGCAGCCTCTGATTTTTTTTTAGACAATCTTGCTCTGTCACCCAGGCTAGAGTACAGTGCTGTGATCTCAGCTCACTATTACCTCCCCCTCCCCGATTCAAACTGCCTCCCTAGTTCAAGCAATTGTCCTGCCTCAGCTTTCTGAGTAACTGGGATTACAGGTGCCCACCACCACACCTGGCTAATTTTTTTTTTTTTTAGTAGACATGAGGTTATACCTTGGTTAGCCAGGCTGGTCTCGAACTCCTGACCTCAAGTGATCCACCCACCTTGGCCTCCCAAAGTTCTGGGATTACAGGCATGAGCCACCACACCCAGCTAGCCTCTGATTCTTCAATGGAGGATTCCTGAGACACAGGGAGGAATTTAAGAGCGTGGGCTACCAAATCAAATGACCAACATTCATCCAGTATAAAAAGGATCAGACTGCAATTCTAGGGCATCTTTCGAGGCTTTTGTTTCTTCATCTCAAAAATTAAAGAGTACAATTCAATTCAATTATTGCTGAAGTCACTTACTTCCTTAAATTCTAAGATTCACCGATTCAAAGAGAAAAGACAAGGTGAAACAGTTCAAATAGATGTTCAACAAGTAGACAGTTGGGGCAAAATGGGAAGATCATTTTCTGAGTCAAAAAGAAATTCAGTGCAGTCTTCATATGGAGAATAAGAGGATGTAGATGTACAAAAGAGAAAGAGAGAAAGAGCAGGGGACTAGAGCAAAAGAAGGAAAGAATAGAGTTCACAGAGAAGCTGACTCATGCATTCACGAGACAGCTGAATTATTCTGCTTGGTAATATGAATCAGTTGAACTAACTTATACAAGAAGAAAACTATAGACAGGCCTTAGCTTCACACTCATGACCAAGGGAGTTTGTTCAGCACGTGAAACTTGTGATACTGAGTGTCTTACCTGAGGTGGTAAAAGATTAAGAATGTATAAAAAGAATATCACTCATTCATTCAGCAAACATTTTTCCCACCTCCTGCATTTATTAAAATGAAATGTATACTCTGCTTCAAGGACTCACAGACTAGATACACTAACAATAGTATTAGTATGGCAAATGTCATAAAACCAGTAAACATATTATCTCAGAGAACAGAAAAATGGTACCTAACAGTTTGGGAAGAACATATTGTATATATATAAATATATATATAATGTATATATGTTATCTATATGTTATATAAATATATACAAAATATATAAGTGTATACATAGTATATAATGTGTGCATGACATATAAATGTATACATAATATACAAATGTATATATAATGTATAAATGTATGTGTATATAATATATAATGTATATATAATATATAAATGTATAAATGTGTATATATAATATATATACACACACTGTAAATATTTGAAATACACACAGACACACACAAACATGTACACACATATTTCCAAAGATTAAGTTGCGTTTCTAAAGAAAAAAAGACCTTACCAGGATGATAAAGAGAGCATGGCTATTTCAGAAAAAAAGAGAACATACGATCCGAGGAAAACACTGAAACAGGAGAGTCTTTGACTTTTTCGAGGTCAGTGCAATTGAGATGGTGCTTTCTTGCAGAGAAAAGCACCCGGAGATTAGGATGTTAGCCACCTCACATTGGACTTTGTGTGTCAAGCTAAGTTGCTTAGGTTACATTCTGAAAATGACAAAGTGACACAGGAGAATCTGGGACAAGAAAATAACAAGGTCAGAGCTGCCAAGCAGTTTGGAGGTTAGAAGCAACAGAACACATGAGAAAATGATTTTAACAGAATAGAAACGAAACAATGTTTGTTGGGTCCAAGGAAAGATGGTGGAGATGGAAACAATGGCATGATGGGTTCAAGAGAGTATATAGACCACAGAAAATGACAAGGATGTGAAGAGATGCACAGGCTAAGTAGCTCAATTTAGCCATTCCACAGTGTATAGGTACTTCAGAACAACATGTTGTATGTGACAAATATATACAGTATTTGCCAATTAAAATAAAGCAATAAAGAGAGCAAATACGGAAGATCTGTTAAGAGAAGGCAGAGAAGTAGAATCCTGAGGATGGTTTTCGCAATCCCTACCAATAACTTTCAATCCAAGAAGAAGGAAAAGAAAATATATGTGTATTTGTGTGTGTGTACAGACATGTATGCATATATAGTATATAGACACAAAGTTATGGAAAAGCATAAGAGAGTATATTGTTACTTCAGATGTGTTTTGTGATCAATACCCTGAGTGCCACATTTAATAATGGTAAATGGTAGCATTTTTATGAGGCTAATATATTCAAGAAACATTTACTTTATGGAAAAATACAATTTGTGTTGAATCTTTAAAAACAGTTAATATTTAACTGCCCAGAAAAAATGAGAGGCCAGGTTTTCAGCTGTAGAGAACAAATTGATGTGTAAGTTGTGTATGAGTCTAATTTGAGCTGGGGTAGTGAGAGATGATGCCACCTAAATAAGCAAACTAAACAGTTAATGCTAAGGAAGTTAAAAGAATCAGATATCCAGAAGAATCATTGTTTTGGTCCATGGATCACTGTGGTAGAAGGAATTCAGAGACGGTTGGCTTAAGAAATAATTTGGAGACAGAGTGGCGCCACATGAGATAAATACACTGGCCGGTGTTGGAGAGGAGGCTGGCTGTTAGTGGTTAGAAGAAAATGGAGACAGAGCCCAGGAACTGAGAGGGTTGAGAGAGTCCCTGGGAGCAGGAGAGATGGAAGAGATATGTTGATCATGGAGCCAAAGTCCAACAGAAAGACAAAACGGAAAGGTCATTTCAGACAGCAGGATTATCCTGTGTAAAGGCAGGCAAGAACACAGTGGCAAGGCATGTTCAGAGAACTAGAACTGGACATGTACAAATGACAGGATGTGCGTGCGTGCGTGCGTGTGTGTGTGTGTGTGTGTGTGTGTACACATTTGATTTTGGGTTTGGGATGCTGAGAAGATGGTATCAATCATGTTTGCAGAAGAATGTAGTGGGTGGAAAAGGCACACGGTTAGAGAAACACAAAAGGTACATTTTACAAGACCTGATGTAGAATATCATGGAGCCTGAAGCCTGAGATTTATTTAATAAAATGGTGTCATTAAAAAGGTCTATGATAAGATTGCCAATTTTGAGAAATACATCATTATAATGGAGAATGAAGGGAGGTAGGAAGAGACAGAATGATACCATAATAGTTATTCCAGTGGTTATCAGCATTTATTGCGTATATGAAATTCACCTGGGGATATTGTTGAAGCTCAGATTCTGATTCAGAGAACCTCACTGCATCCTGAGTTTCTGCATTTGTAACATTTCTAACGTCAGAAGATACAAGGCTGCTGGCCTATGAGCAGCACTTGGAACAGAAAGGAGTAAAAGATAATTTGTCTGACCCTGGTGAAATGGTGAGAACCTGAATTATACACGGTAGCTGTTGCCATATACCTTTGTAGTGTCTTAACTAGGTATTTTCCTGATTAGTTGTAATACTGATATGTAACACGCATGAATTTCAAGTATTAACTGCTATAGCCACTTAATGTTCCCACAAGCCTGTGTCCTCCAGGTTTTCTCTTGTGTATGAATCAAGGACACATTCTATTGCCATGCTTCCTCATATCAACACGTCTCGTTTCATTTACAGGTGAGTTCTGAATAAAGTTATACGTCCAACTGATTGTATTACAACAGCTTTTGTAATAATACTCATGGAAGGAAGTCTATACTTCAAGCTGGAGAGGCTGTGCATAGTAAATATGTTCTTTTGCAATGTACACTGAAACACTGATTAATGAGGCTTCTGTTTCCTCTCTTCTCAAACCAGTTTGGGGATCTATACTTGTCAGTGTGAGGGGCTTTCTTATGTTCTATCCGCTTCCTATTACGTGTGCATATTACTCATTTTGGTCATTGGCTTTGGGCTAAAGAGCGGCTGAGCCTTCATTTCCTAAACAGAACGAAAGCGAAAGAAGACCTGTATGCTTTTATTTTTGTAAATTTGGTCAAGCTGTTTGAAAGTCAATCTTCTTTCATTATCTGACAGCAACTGTATATGATATGCAAAAATAATTGGTCTATACAAGTTTTAGTTGCAAAATGTTTTATTGTCCCACTTACGGCTTTGATTTTTACCTACCTGGTGTTTATCCTTTCTCATCTCCTGGACCCGTTCTTAGTCTTACCTAACTTTCCTTTTTTTCTGAAAATACTATCCAAGTTTCTCCTAAGAAAACACATTAGTCTATTAAGTAAAAAGAAGAAATGAAGTGAAATATTTCTCTATAAATTAAAAAAAAAAAAATCCACCAGGTCCACTGTCTAAAACTACAGCAGGTCAAATATTTTACCTTCTTCATAAGCTAAGAAGTTAGCCTGCTGTATTTTCAGGGGCCTAAGAGAAGAAACCAAGACTCCTAGGTGAGAGGCAAAAGACATATACTCATAGCACAAAATATTTGCACAGGCTTCAGGTGCATGTTGGTTTCTCTTGTCACTCCATCCCCGCTCCCACAGGGACAAACAGGGAGAAAGACACTGCCCAGGAAAGACACTGCCCAGGCAGCAAGTGTGTGTCACTGCTGAGAAACTGGGCCTTAAGGAACCCGGATCTTTTATAATGGGCTGCAAGCAAAGTTGCCAAACTTTCACTCTGCAGGGAAATACAATCCTTATTACACTGGACAGTAACCCAGCCTGTCCTCTCTTCTAAAAGGGAGACACTATCTCTATCTTCCAAAGCTGCTGAATCTGTGCACATCCTTGACAAGACAGTCCAGAACAAAAAAGCTGTCCGTGCCTCCACTCACGAGAGGTGTAGAAATGTGACAGACCCATGGAAAATTGTCTCCCACAGCTATTACCTGACTTCTGTAATTGAAGATGTAAGGCCTCAATACCAACTTCACAAATGTAATGGATTTTTTAAAATTTCATTTTGATCAGCTACCACAATGAAAAGTTACCATTATATTTCTCAAAGAAGGCAGCAAGAAAAGGCCTTTGGGGGTTGAAAAATCATGAATTTAGTTATGGCTCAACTACGTCTAGATGAATGACTTTGGACAATATACATTACCTGTCTAAATCTCAGGTACCAGGACCCTGAAGAAGAGACACTGACACCTCTGTAGTATGACTCTCTTAGCCCAATGCCAGAAATATTGCAGGCACTCACTACGTGTGTTTGCCTCTCACATCCTTCTTCCCAGCATTCACTCTAAGAGTCTACTCCTATCAATAAAAGTATCCCAGTCTTCTCCCTCAATTCTAAGTAGTTGTGGAAAGAGCTCACTGTCTGCGATATACTTGTGCTTTATTCTCTGAGTAATCGAAGAAGAAAAGAAGACATAATCGGAGACAGTCTTGTTAGAGAGACAAAAAGCAGACACACTGGACTGCAAATCTTACTACAAATTCTAAGAAAACAATTGTTACAATGATACAATTTGATTAGTTAGGGTTATCCTCAGGCATATGGCATAGCAGTTGGAAAAGAACACAAATGCTGGAGTCATGCTTGCCTGAAACTCCACTCTGTTGCTTAGTTTATATGCCTGTAATGTTATCAGACCATGGAGTTTTCCATTTTCTGTATATGAAATGGGCTTTAAAATAGGTATCTATGTTATTGTAGGGATGAAATGAGATAACATGGGTGAAGTACTTAACACACCAAATGGCAGATGCACAAAAACCGAAGTCTCCTTTTCTTATTTTCTCCCCTCTATCATTTGTATCACAAAGTTTATTTAACTTAATATTTGGTGACTCTCTGATCACATTTGAGAAAGGCCTCACATGACCTCTCTCTTCTTTCAATTACTATCTTACTTTTTTCTTTCCCTAATTTCTGGAATTCTCAAGTGAGTGACCTTATATCCATCACTTTTTAACAAGTTTTCTTAAACAGGGGCTCCCTGCCAACCATAATCCCGCGATAAATCAGTACAAATCCAACGTCAAATCACACACCCTGGCCAGTCTCTCAAGCGTGTTTCCTGTCATACTTTGTGATGAGTTATATTTTCCAAAAATGGTCACAGACATATTTGCAGCCCTCCATATCCTTTCAGAACCTTACCACTCCCACCAAGAGGTAGAGTCTTTTTCTCTTCCCTCTGAGCAGACCTGTAATGGCTCTGACATGTAGAACATGACAGAAACCATGCCATGGGACTTCTGAGGCCAGGCCATAAAATGAATGCAGCTTCTTCCTGGCTCTTTCTCTGTCTTAACATGCTTGTCTTTGAGTCCAGCCACCCTGCAGTGAAGAGACTGAGCCATAGGATGAGGCTGTGTGTGGTGTTCCAGCCTTGTAGCCCCACTGAATTCCAGCAGACAGCCACCATCGGCCACCAGATGCGGGTGAGCAGCCTTAGGGAAATTCCCGCTTTTAGCTACTGTGTCCTTCAAGCCTTTTCATCTTCCTAGTGGAGGCTCCAAACCTTATGGAAGAGAGACAGTCTGTCTCCACTGTGCCTTATCTGCATTGCTGACTCACAATTCTACAAACGTAATAAATGCTTTATGTCACAGATTTTGAGGTAATTTAATTTCTCAGACCTGGTAACTCGAACATATTCCTCACCAACCATTCCTTCTGAAAATTCTCCCCTATTTAAGGGCTAAAAAAACACTTTAATGTTCTAGGCTTTTACCCTGATCCTGTTATAAATCCTCTTTTGTTCTAGTTTGTCTTTCTGCCCTGTGATGATGCCAAGATTTCCTCCCTAAATCTTTCTCTCAGCCCTACGGCATCCCTTGTGGAGAATGCAGGTTCATGCTAAGTGTTTTGGAGCCTCTGTCTGAGACCTACAACAATGGTGACACAAGCAAGGCTCCTAAGGAACAAGGTTTAAGGAGGCTGTCACAATCAGGATCACACAAGTCCCTCCTCAAATTTGTATCACAGTTGCTTCACTTGCCTCCTCTGAACTCTACCTTCTGTCACTGGATGTATTTCGACCAAAATCTCAGCCCTGCCTCTGGCTTAGTGATAGAAAGAACAGGCTCATGAGTTTGTCTCTATTTGAATCCCAAGTTTGCCACTAACAAGCTGTGTCATAGTAGAGGATTATTTTAACTCTAAACATTTTAGTTTTGTCCTCTATAAGATAAAAATAGTATTATGCATATTTTAGGACTAATGGAGAGAAAAAAACGAATGAATAAAAATAGCTTACAACAATGCCTGTAACATAAACTATTGATAAACATTAGCTATTCTCATCCTCTATTATAATTGTTACATGCCTCCTCATCACAATCATTTCCACGAGTGTGAAATAGGACTCACAGTCAAAGTCTAAAATTACATATCTTCAAAGTCTCTGCACTCCAGATGATGGTACCAACATGACTGAAGTCGCTTAGGCCCAAATCTAAACTAACCTTTGAGCTCTTGTTTCCCTTCAGCCAATTTTGCTGATTTTGCTTTACCCCTATAGCTTGTACCAATCTCTCTTCTTCATCTGGTGTTTTGGCCTTCAGGTATTTAATGCAATCTTGATTGTATAAAAATTATCATTTACATGCATTTTACCAGATTCTCAGTTGGACTGCCAGCCTCACCACTCCCCCCAGAAAACGTTCCAAAGAGCATCCTCATGGCCGTGTGTGTCACCATCTCTGGCTGTTGTGCATTGACTCATACTTTCTAGCTGACTTATTTTTCTATATCCTTTGTCCTGCATGTCAATCTTATTATAAAAAATCAGCCTGGGCCCCCTATTTTCTATCACAGCAATCTACACATCCCAAGCTTACTGTCAAAGCTATGCAAAAAGTATGTGTGATTAACTTAACTGACCTCATTTTACCCAATTTGCTTCTTTCTCTATAGGTATAAGATATATTTTCCTCTCTCAGGTAATGTTGTGTAAAGATACATTCTTCTGAGATTCTATAAAAATTAGCAAATAAGATGCAAATTGATGTGACTAGACCGCATAATCACAGAATCATTGAAAAACTTATCGAAGGCATGAAAAACATCATCGAAGACTTGATGTTGTTTTCTGGCCAGGTTTTATCTAAAACCATACATATTAATAAAATTATTTATAATTACTGTATTTATCTTTTCTTAATTCACATTAAATTTTATCTCAATTTTCTATAAGATTCAAATTTCCTCCTTAACATTTAGTTTAGAGTTTAAGTTATGAATAAAATGATGCTGAATTTGTTACTTTTTTAAATTTTTTAATGCATCTTGAAGCACTAAAAAATCCTGTGCTATTATTACGACTTACATGGGCTTCTCAATTTTGATACTATAATCACAAGCAAAAACTAAACAAGACCATCTTCCAAGTAAACTATAGTTTTTTCTAACTGACAGATGGAGAAATTTAAATTGAGACGATTGTTTTGGTAGACAAATCAGTGAATTGTAGAAAAAAGATTTAAAATATGTTGGAAAAAGAAAAAATCTTTCAGGGGCCGGGTGCAGTCACTCATGCCTGTAATCCCAGCACTTTGGGAGGCTGAGGTGGGTGGATCACAAGGTCAGGAGATTGAGACCATCCTGGCTAACACAGTGATACCCCGTCTCTACTGAAAATACAAAAAAAAAAAATTAGGTGGGCGTGGTGGCGGGCACCTGTAGTCCCGGCTACTCGGGAGGCTGAGGCAGGAGAATGGCATGAACTCAGGAGGCGGAGCTTGCAGTGAGCTGAGATCATACCACTGCACTCCAGCCTGGGTGACAGAGTGAGACTCCGTCTCAAAAAAAAAAGAGAAAGAAAAGAAAAAAATCTTTCATTGAACGCTATCCTTTTAATTTATTAAAGAAGATGAAATAAATAATAATCTTGAAGGGAGAAATCTCAACAGTCTGTCTTTTGCAAGTAAACCTGTCCTTTCTCTAGGTATTGAGCAGTTGATAATTAAAACTGTGACCAATATATTGATACATCACAGATGAGAGTTTCCTATGAAGCTAAGCAAGAAATGAGTGACTGAGTATCTTGAAAGGCTATGACTAATGCATTTCTCAAGCCACTGTATTTGCATCTGAAACCTCTCAAATGTGAAAAGCAAATAAATAAATACATATTATATTTTGTAAAAAAAAAAAAAAAAAAAAAAAAAAAAAGGAAAAGAACTCTATTAGGGTACTTCCCTTCAAGCTGCAGAAATAGCCGCTGACCTTCACCATTATCTTCTGTAATATTTAATGTCAACCATCAGAGCTATTAACAGAAACAAAATATAAGAGAAAATGAATGTTTCAAGAACATGGTGCATTTATGATGAAGAAAATGCATACTACTACAGATCAAACTCATCCCTAACTTTGTTTCATTAATATTAACAATAGACAAACGATAAAGAGTCTTAATTCTGTTAGGTAATTGGAAACCATGAATTCAGCCTGGATTTTATTTGAAGCAGTGTTTCATGGATTGACGAATGACCAACTTGCTAGATCTAAAGTCAGGTGATAAATGGAAGCTAGTAGGCTTTCCTGTGATGTGCTATGCAGCTGAGAGTTGGGTCGCATTTAATTTGTCATTGTTATTAATAATATGAAAAACAGGATAAACAACAGATAAATGAGCAGGAAGACTGGAAAGTGTTGTATGCCAAGGCAATACAGTGTTGAGGCCCAAGGCAAGCTGAAAATCTATCATGCACCCAAAAGATGACAAATCACCATTTAAACCAGAAAGCAAGAAAATGCACACAAAAGCCAATAAAACATATAAATTCAGGGAAAATGAAAATAAAAGCATCAAGTTCATCAAGTTAAAATAATTAAGACTTGAATGGCCTAGGATATATCATATATGTGGTTTTCATATATTCAAGTAGCCAGGGATCTCTGAACACTAATGTTCTCCTTTATTGTACTTCAGCTCATTTATATTGTCAAGTTCAAGCATTAAATGTTAATGGTAAATGTCTACTTAAATAAAAATAAATACATGGTTAGTACCATTTCTTCTGAATATATGGTATAACCAAAGTTAAAGGAACAGCGACTTAGCAAAAATTAAGCTTTTTAAATAGTTGTTTCAAGGGTCCTACCAGCATAGAAACTGTCAACCATAGTTCTGTGCCTCATGTGCACATAAGGGGCAAGTAGATTCTCACTTCTATGTAGTTCTGTATTCTTGGCTAAACAGAGATCGTGTGTGCGTGTGTGTGTGTGTGTGTGTGTGTGTGTGTGTGTGATCATTTCTCATGAATCTACAACCTTGTAGTGCTGCAAACCCATTTTAGAATTGCCTTCTTTGTGTTCCCAATTCTCCTTCAAATGTTCAGAATTTCACAAATTGTGACTGGTGAAAAATATTTGTGCTATGTACAGAAAAAAAACAATTCTTCAGGATAGCGATGGGATCTTAACTCAGTATACTTTATGGTCAACTGCTCTCTCTTTGTGTGGGAAGGAGTTCTGCTGGGACAGGAGCCACTAATCAACACAAGAGGGCCAACTTATTGACTCCAATTGTAATAGACTTCAAAAAGATATGTAACAAATAACAAAACACCAAAAAGTATCAAGAGACTGCCAAGTTGGTCAAATATCCACCAAATTGGCTCTGGTTATAGTAATCACATTAAAACATTCTTGGAACACACAACCAAGTATCGAATCATAGACTCTCAGAATGGGAAGGGATGTTAGGTCATCTATATTAACCCTCCAACTAGAGTCATAAACTCCAAATAAGTGACCATGTAGCCTCTTACTACACACTTTCAGTGACGGGAAATTCACTACCTCACCAAGCAGTTTATTCCATTTTAGGACAACTTTAATTATTTGAAAATTCTTGCTTCCGTTAAACCAAAATCTAGCACCTATTAATTTTCACATATAGATCTTAGTTTTTTCTAGGGCTACAAAATAAAGAAGAAATAAAAATAAGAGGTCTAACAATTTCTTCTTAAAACAGGCCGCTAAATAATTGAAAACAGCAATCATGTCAACCTACGTCTTTGTAACAAGCTAAATAATTTAATTCTTCTCTTTATACACCCTCAGTTACACCCTTGCTACCTTCTTGGCCTCTCTTCATCTCTAGTTTATATTGGTAATTTTAATGGGTTTTATTCAAGATTTACTCATGATTCTAAAATGTAATGCAATGAGCATGATGTAAAGTGGTACTGTCACCATCTGGTGTCAAACACTGAGTTCATTCCACCACCAAAGACAGCACTAGTTTTCCTGGAACTTCTATTAGCTGATGATGCATGCTTGGTGGTTGGTCACCTACATGGGATAATTTCTAGCTCCTTCTCCTCTCAAGTCTCTTTCTTTCATTGAAATATCATTAGTGTCTCAATAATTTTTAAGCAAAAAAGTAATTTCTCATTGCAATCTCCCTTGGTGGAGGGTACACAATAATTTAAAATCAATTATATGAAGGCATAAGTAGTTATCAGATTATTACCTGAGCAAATGAGGAAACTAGTAAAGGATAATTTTTGTATAAGAAAGAAAAGGGGACTACAAAAAAATGTATACCTGTAAAAATATTTTGCTAGCTTACACGTTTTCCTAAAGTTATTCCTGAAGATATGTGTGGTGAGGTAGAAGTGTCATCTGTGAGAAAAATATACCAGGCTGTGAATCCATGCTCATCTACCTACCTGCCTTCTGAATTTAGAGCAATTAAAAAACTCCTCTAATCTTTGATTTCCTCCTTCATAAAATCTATATAATTCTAGAACATACTTTGAAAGCTTAAAATGGTAATAGGTTAATGTATGACATTGATAAGCATAATTGACCAGTATGCAGCTCTAAATTTATACACAGTAGTTTCCTTTTCCTCCCTAATACCTAAGATATAAGTCATAAAAGTCTATGAATAACTCATTAATAACTCTGATTACTCTTAATCCAAACATTAACTAGGAGTAGATGGATATTTATGAATTGTTATTTGAGGGGAAATAAAAGTAGCTTTTTCCTGTAAGCATCCCCTTCCTCTCTTCCACCTCACTACCCCGGTGTCTTGATCCCTCCCAAGTAATTCAGGTAGCAGAAGCTAATGTGAGATGAAGGATTCCTGATACCCCTGGACAGAAAAGGTTGCTGGACATTCATGGCCATTGAACGATGGTCTCTGGGTATGGAAGGTGGGATTTTCCTAGAATTAAGATAGATAAAACGCAACCAAGCAAATATTCTTTTGAACTATATCACATGTTAGCCCTTACCAAAGTAACATGCTAGTTCCATTTCTTGTATCTTCAAGAATCTTTGTTTTACATGATCTAGAAATACTGAGAATGTACTAATATGCATGACTGGGCAAAATACCAACACCATAATTATCACAGACATGTTAACTATAAATAATGAAGTTGTTAGTTAGATCTGAGCTCACAAAAAAGAAGGGTAGTGATTAATGCATCAGTGCCTAAAGAAGCCACAATTGCTTGTTTTGTTTTGTTTTGAATTCTCATTATAGACAATGGTGGGTCCTGTTTACTTGGCTTGCTTTGTTGAAACTCAGTTTTGTTTTGAAACAGGGTCTCACTCTGCAGCCCAGGCTTGAGTCCAGTGGTGCAATCTCAGCTCACTGTAACCTCCACCTCCCAGGTTCAAGCAATTCTTATGTCTCAGCCTCTCGAGTAGCTGGGGTTACAGGTGCACACCACCATACCTGGTTAATTTTTGTAGTTTTACTGGAAACAGGGTTTCACCACATTGGCCAGGTTGGTCTAATTCCTGGCCTCAAGTGATCTGTCCATCTCTGCCTCCCAAAGTGCTGGGATTACAGGGTGAACCACCATGCCTGGCCTCAGTTTGCTTTTTGTTTTATTTTGGTTTATTTATCTACAAATATGTATGAGTGCTATATTCTTGGCTGCTGAACTCTGGTTGTTATTTTCTACAAATGAAGTAGGTAAGAAAAATATTTTCTTGAATGAGGAAGACTAAAAAAAGTTTTAAAGAACAAATCCATTACCTTAATTACAGTTTGAATAAATCAGATTCCATTTTTAAGAATTCTTTTAGCTCTATACAACTTATAATTTTAGTTAATTCTTAAAAGGTCAGCTGTGAGATTGTAAGTCTTTTGTCAAGAGCCTTTGTTTCAGATGCATAGAACAGCATAAAATGAGTAAGTCCACTGTGGTCACGTGCATGCACGCACGTACACACACACACACACACACACACACACACACACACACCCTGTGCAGCAGAATGGAACACAATCATGCTGCAGAACCAACCTCACTCAAATTCAGCTGAAGCCCATAAACTTAGCTGTGTGACCTTGGAAAATGCATTTAACATCTCTGTGCATCAGTTTCGTTAACTGTAAAACTTTCTCAAGTTGATTGTACCAGTTTGGATAATGCTGGCAAATAGCCTAGCAAACAGACATTCATCATCTGGTGGCCAATATGATCTTCTCCCATATGTATAAAGAACTTAGCATAGTGCCACATTCATAGAGGTTATTTAAGAGATAGTGCCTAGTATTATAGTTATTTTACCCTCATATTAAGTTATTACTACTTTACCCTCATGTTATCCTCATGTAAGTAGAGGATGAAACAGAATACCATATATATAACTGCCAAAAAATAAATGATAGTTGCACAGTGTGATATAGGTAGACTAAAGACTATTCTTACACCAATACAGAAGGTGAGTGTTATCCAGGTCAGGACTACATGCATAGGAGACCCTTGATAGATGGTGGTGATAACAGGGATAATTCATATTGCATGAAAAACTCCTACTACCAAACAAAACCCACAATAGCTGCTTCATAAATGGTAGATATTACTATATTCTCCATAACCAGTATCAGATATTTATCCATTGCCTCAATCGATATCCATATCAATAGTGACTATTTATGCTTCGTAAGTGGATTAACTTTCCTTTAGGAGGCCAGCTTTCATTTTCAGTAAGTCCTCTGCCATTTTGTTTTGTTTTCTTTGTTCAAAGTTATTTAGGTCCTTATTGATACAAGGTTTATCTAAAACAAACAACAGGAGTCTGTGCGAAGGAAAACGTCAAGTCAGAGGAAAGAGATGTCTATCTCAGAATCCCGGTAAATACAGGCAGATTGGAAGTTTGCTGCAGATGCTACCCTGCTGACACAGAGCTTCCATACATCATGCTGTCAGTGCACGACCATCCAGAGCTGACAATCACAACACAAGCTCACTGCAAAGTGCAGACTGCAGGAGATAAATGTGAATGGGATATTTTATTAAGCATTTCTCCCCTGTTCACAATCCCAAAAATAAGGACCACGATCCCTTTAATCTGAGGCGGTGAATCTGCCTTAGCCAGCTTTCAAGATCATACTTCTGAGAAAAGCGATTGTAATAAGCCAAAAGAGAGAGAGCAAGCTAATTTAAGCATTTTGTGTGATTGTTGTTTTGCTTGTTTTTGTAACTGGTCATTGTTCATACCCACTTATGACTACTACTGGGTTAAGATTCTGAAAGTTGAACAAATTTACCTAAGATTCACCCTTAAAACATGCACATACACTCCATATATAAGAACAAATAGAAATTTGTAAGAACTATTTGACTCAAGCTTAAGAATAAATCACATTCCATGTACTACAGATTTAGAAGTCCTTGAGCTGCGTGCCTGCTGAGAATGGAGCACAAGGTCTCATCTAACAGAGTATTTCTGCTTTTCTCTTCAGAATGTTTTCATTGATGTTGGGTTCCTGACTCCGTGCCAGATGTTTGAAGATATCCTCAGACTTGTGAGGAGGGTAAGTCAATGGTTATGATTAAGCAGACAAGCTCGTGGTGCACATGATAGACTGGCTGAGGCATTGGCCTTCAAACTTTACCACCATTGCTTTTCTGAGATTCAGTCAGTCAGGTTTCAAGAGACAACTAAAAACTCCAGCCTCCTTGGGGAATAAGCACAGTGACTGACATTTATAAGTGATTATCAACAAACTTTCCTGAAAATGAATTCAGATTAAAAAAAAAAAAGGGCAGGAAGAGAGAAGATGATTCAGGATAAAGAAGGAATGGCACTAAGAGAGTCAAAGTGATGAAGAAGTTTGAAGGACAACTTTGTCACTGTATTTCAGCAAAAAGTCCACCCTGAATAGACATTAGGAACTAACACATTTGTGTGTAAACACTAAGATATGTAGGCATGACTATAGCAAATTCGTGGGTAGAAATCTTTTTCTGGTTTAATTAATAGAAAAGAATTTGCATAGCTGAATTGACTTTATTAAAACAATCATGATACATTTTATTGTATTTACTTTTTTTTTAAATAGAGACGAAGCCTCACTATGTTGCCCAGGCTGGTCTCAAAACTCCTGGACTCAAGTTATCCTGCCATCTCAGCCTCCCAAAATTTTGGGATTTCAGGTGTGAGCTGCCATGCCCAGCCAACAATGGTGACATTTTCTAGAAAGTCTCTGGAAACTTGACTTCTAAAGAGCAAGTTAGACTCAGAATATGGAAAATACACTTACATGAGGCACATTCTATTCATTAAAGTTTTTAGTTTTCTGCTTAGTTTTCTCTCACAGTGTTTATTTTGGTCTGGGTGTATAGTAGCTTCTTCTCAGCCTTTCAACATTTTTATTTTGTGTATTTCTGATTATAGCCATACTAGTGGACATGAAGAGATATCTTATGGTTTTGATTTGCATTTTCCTAATGGCTAATGATGTTGAACATCTTTTCATGTATTTGTTGGCCATCTCTATAACTTTTTTGCAGCAATATCTCTTCAAATTGTTTGCACATTTTTAATTGGGTTTACATTTTATTATCACATTGAATACCACATTGAAGAGTTATTTTTGTATTCTAGATACTAGTTTCTTGTCAGATATGAGATTTGCAAATATGTTCTCCCATTCTGTAGGTTCTCTTCACTTTTTTTTTCTTTAAAGACAGGATCTTGCTCTGTCACCCAGGCTGAAATGTAGTGACACAATCATAGCTCACTTCAGCCTTAAACTCCCAAGCCAAACAATCCTCCCATCTCAGCCTCAGAATAGCTGGGCTGATTTTATGTTTTGTTTTGTTTTGTAAAGACAGGTCTCCTATGTTGCCCAGGCTGGTCTCAAACTCCTGAACTCAAGTGACCCTCCTGCCTCAACTTCTCAAAGCACTAGGATTATAGATATGAGCCACCACGCCCAGCCTTATCACTTTCTTGAGAGTACATTTACAAAACAAATGGGCTTACATTTAGATCTACAATCCATTTTAAATTAATATTTGTGTAAGATATGAAGTTGTGATCCAACTTCATTCTTCTGGACGTGGATATCCAGTTAATACCAGCAAAGTTTGTTTAAAGACTGTTCTTTCCCACACTTAATTGTTATGGTTCCCTTGTTAGAAGTCAGTGAACTATATATTAAAGGATTTATTTCTGATCCCTCAATTATATAGAATTGAAATATGTATATTATGTCTCTATCCTAATCCCAGTAGTACACTGCTTTGATTACTGAGAGTACAGAATGTTTTCAAATCAAGAATGGTGGAGAGTGGCTGTTAATAGGCCAGGGGTTTCTTTTGGGAATGATGCTCTGGAATTAAATAGTAGTGATGAGGACACAACTCTGGATATACTAAAATCATTGAATTGTATACTTTAAATATGTGAATTTTATGGTGTGTAAATTATATTTCAATAAAGCTGTTGAAGAAGTCAGGGAGCACTTCCCAGAGAAGCTGAGGTTCCATTTACATTTGGTGTAAGAATCTGTAGGCAGAGAAGAAGAGGCTCCAGGCAGAGAACCTACGGAAGCAAATGCAGGGAGGCATAAGACTACACCTAAGTGTGCAGGAACTCAAAACACTTTAGTGCTATTTTATTTAAGTGTAAACTGTTGCAGAAGGAAAAAAAAGTCAACTGAAGATTTTATTCAATGCATTAAAAAGGAGTTCAGATTTTATTCTGTTAATAAATATAATGTATTTTACCATGTGCTACCTATATATATAATTACATAGCTCCAAATTTTAATATATATTCTACTTATTAAGTGTATAGTATCTATACATTATACAATAATATGTACTATATTTTAATATTTTATATAGCTTGAGTATATGATACTTAATATTTTAAAATTATTGAAGCTATAAAATGAACAAAATATAAATAAATATAAAAATAAATATAAGCAGAAATGCTAATATTCACTTATCTCTTTCCAAGCAATCCGGCTTACTCCTTGGGAATGATCAAATAAAAACAGAACTCTTCATTGTGTGAGAGAGAAAGAAAGAGAGACAAAGGAAGGGAGGGAGTGAGGGAGAGAAGGAAACAAAGAAAAAGAGAGAAAGAGAAAGAAAAAGAGAAAGAAAAAAGAAAGCAAAGAAAGAAAGAAGAAAGTGGTGTATGCTAATTTGATTTGCAATAAAAAAAAATTTGAAATTCCAAAGGGAGTCCATTTCTAAGAATGAAGTTTAGCCAAATGTGAGATGTTGACAGAGAAAAACTGTGAAGGCTGGAGGCCTGTCTGGCACATTTAAAATAAATGTGATTTGATTGATGCATTTCTTTACCTTAATCCACATGTCTCAATCCTGCTATTGCATAATCTCTTTTTTTTTTTTTATTTTATTTTAAGGACCAAGCTATGGAGAAACAGAACAAAATATCACGATCTCTCAAAATTATGCACTTCTGGCTGGCTCATTTCCCAACTTCAGTAGAAAAGTATTTGTATCATCATATTACCTAAAACATGTTCCTTATGATTACTTAGAATAAAAAATAATAAGGTAAAACTCTTGTTCTCTTGACTGTTTGAAGAAAGGACCAATTACTGAAGGACTAAGGAATGATTTTTTTCTAGTTTTCTTTTACCCTTCCTGTGTGGAAAAATAGAAAGCTTCATATTTCATAAATGAGTATTCAAAGTGCCATTACTATTTCATCTGATGGTAGTTTCAACCTGTTTAACAGTAGAAAGAAGCAATTTATCATTTCTACATTCCAAAGAAATTACAGATAAACAAAATTAAAAAACTGACATTGTGAGTTCTTCTGTACTACACATAATACTTAACATCCAAAATCTTTTAAAAATTTTTTACCAAAACTCTGTGAAATAAGTATTATCTTCCCATTTAACAGGTGAGCAAACAAAGTAAATAAGAACAACCACAACATGGAAAGCAGCCAGCCAATATTTAGAAGCAAGTTCTTCTGCTCCTGGATCAGTGTGCATTTATTCATTAAATAAACACTTACTCAGATTTAACTGTGTGTCAGCCACTGTTCTGGATACAGAACAGCGGACATGATTTAAATGGATCAAAACTTTGACTTCACTTGGGCAGCTTACATTCTTGAAAAATCATACAAATAAAAGTAGAGATATGTAACATAATCCCAAGTGAAAATAAGTTTTATGCCTAGGAAATAAAGCAGAGAAAGAAGTCAGGAACGGGCTGGTGAGGAAATGCACTATTTAGGTAAAATGGACAATAATAGCTTCTCTGACCAAGGGGACTGGTACATGGAGATGGCAATAGAAGTGAAGAGAGCGCCTTGCCTAGAGGTGGTATTGGAGTGTTCCAGGAAGAAGTGGCAGCAAGTGCAAAGGCTCTGCAGGATGAAGAAGCAAGTAGCCTGTCCTTGCTGAGTAAGAGTAAGAAAGCTGGTGTAGCAAGGGTGGAATGATACATGAGATGGGAAGATTGGCAGGGCCCATCCATGTGGGGTTTTGAAGATCAATGTAAAGACATGGGCTTTAATTATTGGTGTGTGGTAAACCGTTGAAAGGTTGTGAAGTAGAGATTACCATGATCTTTTATAAAATTTAAAGATAGTGTTCAGGAATAGAAACAGGGACACTCGCTGGCTCTCTGGACAAGAGGTGATGCTGTTGTAAAGAGACTGTAATGGAGTGGAATAGGAAGCAGACAGATGGGAAATATTTAATAATGAAGAACTGATAAGACCTATGGATAAGTTCAATTTGGCATGCGAAAGAAATGAGGAATTTAAAACAGCTCATTTTTATTTTTTTGTTTTCTGTTTGTTTTGCCTGAGTGACAGGGAACATGGCATGTCTAATGAGTGATCTTGAGGAAAACTGAGTAGGAGTAAATTTTGGGGGTTAGTGAGCTAAACATTCTGTTTGTGGCATGGTGAGTTTGGGTTGTCTCTAAGCTGTGCAAGTAAGAATGTAGAATAAGCAGAGGAATGTGCTCCGATCTTATTGATTCCAAGGCTCATTTTCCAAGCATGCTTTAACAACTCTGTAAAATAGAGTTGCCTTTTTTTTTTTCCTCAGGATGGCACATAGGAGGCAGTACTAGCATGCCTCTCCCACTTGGAAGGACAGAATAGTGGGTAGAGACTCACACTGTGAAAACATTTTCCCCCGCCAAGAACCACCACAGGAACTTACCAGGAAAACTAAAAGAATCCACAGACCCTTTAAAAGAAGCTACAGGCTGCAGCCTACTCCATGAGACAGGTGAAAAACTAAGTTTCTAGAGTGAGAGAGGGAGAGCCAGCCTCTGAGCATATATCCACACCAGGGAATCTGAAAATCCAGAGCATGCATGAGGGAGGCCCTTAACCCAATCAAGAGCTGGAATAGATTTTGGGAGCCGTGTGAAATATAAAGGTAGAAGCAGCAGTGGGAAGAGACTTGCCAGCATTCCCAGTCTCCAGCGCAAGCCCAGGGAAGCCATCCTTGACTGTATCTCACAGGGTCCCTTGGGGAAGTCAGCCAGTGAACACAGGGAAGAGTCACAGGGTGAAAGAAGTTTCCAACTGAAATTTGTGACATCATTTTGATGGGGACGAACTCCCTTGAACAGAACCCACAGCAAGAGGGAAGTGTGTGGCAGACAGGAGCTGAGTGGTCAGTCTTATGAGCAGACGGGGAGGGACGTGGCCTGAAAGCCACTGTGCTTGCTGTCTGAGGGGAAACCCATGGTCTGGGGCAGCTCTGAGTTCTGTGTACAGAGTGCCTAGATCTGTACCTGGCACTGTTAGTGGGGCACTGCAGGAGTGAGACCAGCTTTGCCAACTGCATGGGAGCTGGGTGAGGCTTACTGCTACCCACTACTCCCCAGTCCCTTTGTGAACTCTTTTGCACAGCAGAAGCAGTTATACTCCCTTCAGGAACATTACCCCAGTGGCCTGAGAACCACTCCCCATTCTCCACAGTGGCCATGGCTGGCAGCACCCAAGAAGAGTCAGAGCTCAGATCTGCCTAATCCTGCCCCTACATGTGCTATTTCTCCACCTGTCCTAGTAGCTGAACACAGAAGACATAAGCTTTTGGGAGCATTATAGATGTGCCCATCACCTGAGAAACCAGAATGCTTCCCCTAGTCAATTTAGGACAAGTTCAAATCCCACTGCTAATACTGCAGCTGGTTCTCTCTTGAAAGCACCAGCACATGGCTGCAGGCCAAACCACTCAGGCCATTACAATACCTCTCCTCTGGAAAGGATAACACCCTGCCCAAGAAGGAGAAAATGGCTGCAGGATCTCAGCTAACACCACTGCCTGCAACAACTCAGCTAACCAGAGGTCCTGAGTCTGTCCACAGGACAAGTTCACTGCTAGTATGACCAGCATTCAAGAAAGCCAGCACACTAACCCCATGTACAATCAAGGAATCTCACACAGTCTGTGTCATTCCCCTGCCACATCCGTCAGAGCAGGTGCTGGTATCTACTTTTGAGAGACATGAAGACAGATCACATCACTGTATCTTTTGCAGACTTTCCCCAGCACTATATCCAAGAGCCTCATAGCCCCAGTGGTGGCAAGACCCAGAAGAGCAATAACAATCACTGCAGTCCAGCTCTCAGGAAGTCTCATTCCTAGGGCAATGGGGAAAGCACCATTATCAAGGGAATACCTTGTGGGACAAAAGAATATCAATGGTAGGCCCTGAGTCCCAGATCTTTCTGCTGGTGGGAAGTTTCTTACAGCAGAGACACAACTGCGATGTTGGGCATAGTCGGGAAAGTCTCCACCTCTACCCCAACAGGCTGGCAGCCTTTGTGATTATGAAAGACCTTGGAGAAGGGATCCTTTCCCCACCAGTACACCAGTGAATGCAGCTGGGGCTTCTCCCATGGGAACAAAGCACGGATGCACCTATGAACAGCCTTCCTGGAATAATTCAGAGTGATTGCTGCCCTACAGGAGGGGAACTTTCCAGATTCAGGCAGTCAATTCCTCCCGATTTGGAAGATCAACATTACTATAGCGGAAAATAGGTGTCTGTATGATTTGAATAGCTGGAACACTGGAGACAGAAGTGAGGCTATGATATGGATAACTTTCCTACAGGCCTGGCTGAGCTCTCAAGCTTCATGCTGATAAACCACCTCAGCATATCTGAGGGTTCCCTCTAGGCACCTTCATCAAGGCTGGGACCTCTGCCCATGTGCCTTAGCTACAACCAGTGCCTTCCCAAAGATACCTCCCATATTGACCTGAAGCCTGATCATCAACTCAGTATATAAAATATGGGGAAAAATTAAAAAAATAAATAAAGCGTACACTATGACAGAATGAGGTAAGCTTCAAGAGATCCCTGCTATTTCAACCCCATAGGAGATGGTGAATTTGCCCACACACCAAGTACATAACTACTACAACCAGCATCTAAGAGAGCCAGTACACAAAGACTCACTGTAACTAAGGAACTCAGAGTCTTTACCCCTAAAAGCACCAAGAATTAAATTAGGCTAAAATAAACTATAAACATTAAAATTAGATTATTAAGAGGGGAAAATAACAACAACAACAAAAACACAGTCCAGTCAAAAATAAATTCAAGAATAATTTAAACAAAGAGTATACCCAAATGAAAAGAAACCAGAAAAGTAATTCTGGTAATATACAAAACAGGGACCTGTAACATGCCCAAAAGATCACACTAGCTCTGCATCAATCAATCTAAATCAAGAAGAAATCTCTGAAATACCAAATAAGGAATTTAGAAGGTTGATTATTAAGCTACTCAAGGAGATAGAAGAGAAAGGTAAAAAACGACTTAAAGAAATTTATAAAACAATTCAGGAAATGAATGAAAAATTTTCCAGGGAAATAGATATCATAAATTAAAAAAATTCAGAACTTCTAGAAATGAAAGACACACTTAGGGAAATACAAAATGCAGTGAAAAGTTTCAACAATAGACTACAACTAGTAGAAGGAAAAATTTCAGAGCTTAAAGAGAAGGTTTTTGAACTAACCCAATTAGACAAAGAAAAAAGAAATTTTTAAAAAATGAACAAAGTGTTTAAGAAATATGAGATTATGTAAAACAGCCAAACCTAAGAATAATTGGTGTTCTGAGGGAGAAGAGAAGTCTAAAAGTTTGGAAAACTTATTTGAGGGAATAATTGAGAAAAACTTCCCAGGCCTTCCTAGAGATCTAGACATCCAAATACAAGAATGTCAAAGAACCCCTGTGAAACTTTTGCAAAAGAATCATCATTAAGACCCATCACCATCAGGTTATCTAATATCAAGATGAAAGAAAGAATCTTAAGAGCTGTGAGATAAAAGCATCAGATAACCTATAGAGGAAAATCTATAAGATTAACAACAGATTTCTCAGCAGACACCCCATAAGCTAGAAGGGACTGGGGTCCTATATTTAGCCTCCTCAAATAAAACAATTATTAGCCAAGAATTTTGTATCCAGCAAAACTAAGCTACACAAACGAAAGAACAATGAAGTCTTTTTCAGACAAACAAATACTGAGGGAATTTGCTTTTGCCAAAACAGCACTTCAAGAAGTGCTAAAAGGAGCTCTAAACTTGAAACAAAAGTTCAATTTGTACCAAAATAGAACCTCCCTAAAGCATAAATGCCACAGGGCCTATAAAACAATAACACAATGAAAGAAAAGTATCTAGGCAACAACTAACATGATGAATAGAACACTGTCTCATATCTCAATATTAATATTGGATATAAATGGCCTAAATGCTCCACTGAAAAGATGCTGAATAACAGAATGGATAAAAATACCAAGCAAATAAACACCATGTAACACATAAAGACTCACATAAACTTAAGGTAAAGGGACAGAGAACGTTTATTTCCTTACAAATGGAAACCAAAAGTGAGCAGGAGTAGCTATTCTTACATCAGACAAAACATACTTTAAAGCAACAACAGTAAAAAAAAAAAAAAAAAAAAAAAAAAAAAAAAAAAAAAAAAAAGACAAGGGAATTATGTAATAACGAAAGGATTAGTCTAACAGGAAAATACTACAATCCTAAATGTATATGTACCTAACACTAGAGCTCCCAGTTTCATAAAACAATTACTACTATACCTAAGAAATAAGATAGACAGAAACATCATAATAGTGGGGGACTTCAATATTCTACTGATGGAACTAAACAGATCGTCAAGACAGAAAGGCAACAAAAAAAAACAGTGGACTTAAACTGTACCCTACAACGAATAGACTTAACAGATATTCATAGAACATCCTTCCAAAAACTGTGGAATATACATTTTTCTCTTCAGCACATGGAACATTCTCCAAGACAGACCATATGATAGGCCACAAAACAAGACTCAGTAAATTTAAGAAAATAAAAATCATATCAAGTATCTTCTCAGACCACAGTGAAATAAAACTGAAAATCAATAGCAAAAGGTGCCCTCAAAACTATACAAATACATGATAATTAAATAAACTGCTATTGAATAATTTGGGGGTTAATAACAAAATCAAGATGGTAATTAAAAAATTTCTTTAAATGAATAATGTGATACAACTTATCAAAATATCTGGGATACAGCAAAAGTGGTGCTAAGGAAGTTCATAGCATTAAATGTCTACCTCAAAATGTCTGAAGGAGCACAAATAGACGATCTAGCTCAAAGAACTAGAGAAACAAGTACAAATTAAACCCAAACCCAAGAGAAGTAATAACAAAGATCACAGCAGAACCAAATGAAATTGGAAAAAACAAACCAAAAAAACTATACAAAAGATAAATGAAACAAAAAACTGGTCCTTTGAAAAGATTTTAAAAAATGATATATCATTAGTGAGAGTAACCAAGAGTAACCAAGAAAAGAAGAGAAAAGATCTAAATAAGCTGAATTAGAAATGGAACTGGAGATATTACAACTGATACCACAGAATCACAAAAGATCATTCAAGGCTGCTGTGAACACCTGTATGTACAGAAACCAGAAAAATCTAGAGGAGATAAATAAATTCCTGGAAAATACAGTCCTCTTGGATTAAATCAGAAAGAAATAGAAACCATGAACAGCCAATAATGAGGAACAAAACTGAATCAGTAATTTTTAAAAAATGCCAAGAAAAAAAAGTCCAGGTCCAGATGGATTCACAGCTGAATTCAAAGAAGACTTAATATCAATCCTACTGAAACTATTCTAAAAGACAGAGAGAGAGGGAATCCTCCCTAGATCATTCTATGAAGCCAGTATCACCTTCATACCAAAATCAGGAAGGGACATTAAAAAAAAAAAGAAAAAAAGAAAGAAAGAAAATTACAGACCAATATCCCTGATGAACATAGATGCAAAAATTCTCAACATAAAACTAGCTAACTGAATTCATCAGCGTATCAAAAAGATAATAAACCATGATCAGGTGGGTTTCATACTAGGGATGGATCCCTTTTACAACAGCTACAAAAAATAATAAATAGAATATTTATAAATGCACTTAATCAAGGAGGTGAAAAATATCTACAAGAAACATTACACAATGCTGTTGAAAGAAATCATAGGTGACAAAAACAAATGGAAACACATTCTATGCTTATGGGTAGGTAGAATCAAGATTGTGAAAATTACCATACTGCCCAAAGGAATCTACAGCTACAATGCAATTCCCATCAAAATACCACCATCATTTTTCACAGAACTAGAAAACACAATCTTAAAACTCATATGGAATCAGAAAGGAACCCACATAGCCAAAGTAATACTAAGACAAAAGAACAAATCTGGAGGCATCACATTACACAACTTCAAAGTATACTACAAGGCTACAGTTATCAAAACAGCATGATGCTGTTATAAAAATACACTCATAGACCAACAATATAGAATAGAGAACCAAGAAATAAAACCAAATACTTTCAGCCAGCTGATCTTTGACAAAGTATGTGAAAACAAAGTGAGGAAAGGACACTCTATAAAACAAACGGTGCTAGGAAAACTGGCAAGCCACATGTAGAAGAATAAAACTGGATCCTCACCTCTTATGTTATACAAAAATCACTCAAGATGGATCAAAGACTTAAATCTAAGACCTGAAACCATACAAATTCTAGGAGACAAGACTGGAAAAACTTCTCTAGACATTGGCTTAGGCAAAGAATTCATGCCTAAGGCCCCAATGTAACAAAAACAAAAATAAATATATGGGACCTAATTAAACCCAACATATTCTGCACAGTAAAATAAATAATCAGCAAAGTAAACAGACAACCCACAGAGTTGGAGAAAATATTCACAAACTATGCATCCAACAAAGGACTAATATCCAGAAACTAGAATACACTCAAACAAATCAGCAAGCAAAAAACAATCCCTTTGAAATATGGGCAAAGAACATGAATAGACAATTCTCAAAAGAAGATACACAAACTGCCAACAAACATATGAAAAAATGTTCAACATCACTGATGATCAGGAAAATGCAAATTAAAACCACAGTGTGATACTACATTACTCCTGCAAGTATGGCCATAATTAAAAAGTCAAAAAACAATAGAGCAACATCTGGTGTTGGATGTGGATGTGGTGAAAAGGGAACACTTTTACACTGCTGGTGAGAATGTAAACTATTACAACCACTATGGAAAACAGTATGGAGATTTCTTAAGGAACTAAAAGTAGAACTACCATTTGATCCAGCAATCCCACTACTGGTTAGCCATCTAAAGGAAAATAAGTCGTTATATGAGAAAGACACTTCCACACCCATGTATATAGCAGTACAATTTACAATTGCAAAAGATATGAACCCAACCTAAGTGCCCATGAACCAACAAATAGATAAGGAAAATGTGATATATACTCAACATGGAATACTACTCAGTCAAAAAAAGTAACAAACAAAATAATGTCTTTTTCAGCAACTTGGAGAGAGCTGGAGGCTGTTATTCTAACTTAAGTAACTCAGGAATAAAAACTAAATATCATATGTTCTCATTATAAGTGAGCTAAGCTATGAGGATGCAAAGACATAATAATGATTTTGGGGACTTGGGGGGAAGGATAAAAGACTACACTTGGGTACAGTGTATACTGCTTGAGTGATGGGTGCACCAAAATCTCATAAATTACCACTAAACAACTTATCCATGTAACCAAATACCATCTGTACCCCAAAAACTATTGAAGTAAAAAAAGTTAATTATAAAAACAATAATAAATAAAATAGAGTTGCCTTCTACAATTGATATTTTCTTTATCGCTGGTAGTCAAGTGGTGGTCATCAGGTAGCTGCCATTGTCTGAACATGGGCATGCTTAGTCATAGCTGTTTATTTTGTTAGGACTTCAATTAAGTGCTGTACATGTTAGTTTTTTGTTTGTTTGTTTGTTTTTGAGACGGAGTGTCGCTCTGTCACCCAGGCTGGAGTGCAGTGGCTGGATCTCAGCTCACTGCAAGCTCCGCCTCCCGGGTTTACGCCATTCTCCTGCCTCAGCCTCCCCAGTAGCTAGGACTGCAGGCGCCCGCCACCTCGCCCGGCTAGTTTTTTGTATTCTTTAGTAGAGACGGGGTTTCACCGTGTTAGCCAGGATGGTCTCGATCTCCTGATCTCGTGATTCGCCCGTCTCGGCCTCCCAAAGTGCTAGGATTACAGGCTTGAGCCACCGCGCCCGGCCACATGTTAGTTTTATCCCACACAAATGCCTTTCTGGTTGCTATCCAAAATAGTTTGGAAGTCTTCAACATATAAATAGCATTTTAAGCCATGGGACTGTATGAGATGCCCTATTTTGATACAAAGACAAGAAGCCTCAACCTTAGCCCTGTGCCATGCAGATATTCAGAAGTTATAAAGCAAGAGAAGACTCAGCTAAGGAAACCGAAAAAGCATAGTCAATTAGGTAAGAAAAATGTGAGAAAATGGTGTTTTAGAAGTGATAGAAAGTGTGTGTTTACAGAAAGAGAAAGTAATCACCTGGGTTAAGTGTTAATGAAAGCTTAAATAAGATATAAACTGAGGACTGACCATTGAATCTGGGAAAATATTAGCCTTTTGTGACTTTGACAAGGGTGGAAGCTGTTCCGTGAAGAGGCGCAGACAAAAGCCTAATTGGAGTAACTTGGAGGAAGCAAGAGTTGAGGAAGTAGGGTCACAGAAGATAACTTTTCAAAGAAGTTTCAGAATAAAGGTGATTCGAAAACATAGATAAGGTGTGTGTCAAAACAGATTTTAAGATAGAAGATCTTAGAACCTGTTTACAAGTTTATTATAGTATCATAAGGAAAGACAGAAAAAGATAGGAAAAAAAGAGATATGAAAGGGTGAAGTGATTATAGGGACAAAGTTGCAAAGTAGATGAGAAAGAATGAGTTGTGACATAGCAGGTCTGGGCTTCACGGGCATAGGAGCAACACAGTGTTTATTGCATGGAAGAGACTTCTGCACATTTAGCAGAGGGGAGATCATTAACCTGTACAAAGGGCAGTCAAAGTAATCTAAGGCAGAATGACTTGGTCTTTGTAATAGGACACTCCATGCTTCCCCTCTGTCAAATGTATGCCACACAATGTGCCTTTAGATAATGCTCACAATGCTACAGGGATGCAAGGAAGGCTCAATACCAGGATGGTGTGAATAGCTCATCATGCTCTGCAATATGCAAGGTGCTGTTTTTCATCACACTGCTATCAGAATCATTTTTTCTTCCCTGTCCTAACGTGTACTTGGATGACACTCTCATCAGCACCCCGATTTATTTTGTTGGCAACAGTGAAAAGCCTTGCTAGGGGACGAACCATGTGTTTCCCTTCACATAGCTTTCCGCATACCAGCAGCTCAAATACCAGGACAATTTGGAGCACAGTTGGTACCCTGGATCTCCTGGTATGCCTTTCCTTAGGGTGCAATGACTGTCTCAGCACCACCTGGCACCCTCCAAGCAACCAACTGCTGTGCTTTGGAAGAGTTCATGAAGGCCTGGATGCAGAAGGAAATGTAATGCCATATATCTTCAGAAAATTGGAAAATGTGAAGAAATATTAGTGAGATTTGCTAGCCAATGGATTTAATTTTTTTCTTTTTTAACTTCAGATGTATGTTGTATGTGTGTTTGTGTTGATTGTTATCCATTAATTCTATAAATACCAATGGAATGCCTACATTTTACGCATCTCCTCAACCTTTGAGAGGCTCAAAGCCTAGTGATGTCAGTACACAAATTATTGTCTGAGAAAAGCCAATCAGGAAAAAACTCACATCCCAGAGTTCCTCAGCGGATAGAGAAAGCAACTATCTCCACACACAACTAGGCAACCTGGGAACCCCAACCATATTTTAAAGGGGATAGGGGGTGGGCATTTCAGAAATGCCAGAAAGAGAGAACAAGCATTCTAAAGACTCAGAGATACACAATGGCAACATTTGTGAGAACTGTAAAGTTTTAAGTGGATCATTCTTCTGAAGATTCATTGGATCATCAATTACTCAGGAAAAGGATTATCTTTCATTTTTCTATCACCTAATGACAGAAATAAACAGTACAAGATGTGTATTGGACATGGTCAACATGTAGCTGCATTGCTCAAATCCTCATTCAATAAAGTTTCTGCCAGATACAGGGGCACCATTAGTAGTGGCATCTTATTGTCAGATGTCTCAGGATCTGCCTCTGCTGCCGAGGAGAGCCCCACCTCAGGACATGATCTTCCTGCAGTGGCCCACATGTGGTAACTGACAAACATGGAGGTATCAAGGCCCAGCCTTTTAGCCCCATGTGAGAACACCTCTATCAACCAATATTCATTCCAGGGCTCCTACCAGATATTCTGATGGGTTGTGGGCCTGCATTATGATTGGACTTTTCCTTCTGTAGGTGTTGAACACCCTGCACTTCAAATTCTGTGTCAATGTCTGCTCCTGGAAAGCTCAACCTATGATGAGCTTTGCGCATGGTAAGCACTAAGCCAATGGTGGCTATTTATTGTTTTCTCTTGTTTTCATTATGGTTATTACCAGAAACAGAAGACAGAGAGTGCAAGGAAGATAAGCTTCACCTACTCTATAACTTTACCCAGGTCCAGTCTTCTTGCCTGTGGGAAAGAGAGTTTCTGGTGTGCCAGTTGAGTTGGTCTCCCCTGTGTGACACACCCATGGGAAGGCTGAGGAGAAAAGCTCCTTATTGCCTCCTTGTCTTTATGCCTCCAGAGCGTAACCGTTCAGCGGCATTCCACCGGTTGCTCAGGGAGATAACACGCTCCCTTGAAGCAGTGGAGTATAATCAAACACCTTGGTTCCTCCTGAAACCCGCTCCTACCCGTTTTAGTCCTAATAAGTTAAAGATCTTAAGTAGTTTAGATGCACGCCTTTGCTCAAGGAAATTCACAGAAACTGCCACTGCTATATATCTTATCAAAGGTCTCACAAGTTCTCCTTCACTGATTAATCCTTTTCCTCATCCCTTCCTCCCCCTCCCATCATCCCTAAGAACAAAGAACTTGTAAACCCATAAATTAGGCAGAGCCCAAGAGCTCTGGGCCATGAGCAAGCCTCCGATGCTCTGGTCCCCTGGATCCACCTTTTAAATGCTTATTCTGTCTCTTTCTAACTCTTTTGTCTCTGCTGGACACAGGGTACCCACTGGGTGGCATGGGACTGGTTTCCCCAACATTGCCCATTCAAACCAAAGAAAAATTGCTTAGCATCAATAGTTAAAAATAAATGAATAAATTGCTATAATTGTCTGCAAAGTTTTGACACAAACGTAAAAAAATGGGGAAACAAGACAAATAAATTAGTAATGATAAGAGAAATTGAGATAATGAGCCGTTGAGAATAAGTGCTGATTCATTCTTTTAATTGCAATACAGATCAGAACTGATTCAGACCATCTCAGAGGAGACATGAAAAGAAGGAAAGAGGGGTGTGAATATCAAATTATTTCAAAAGCATTAAGATCAACTTAGATAAAAGGCTTATGAAATATTGAATTTTAAGTAAACATTCAAGGGATGAAAAAACTCTTCTTGCCGTGTATAAATAACTGGGTCTGCATTAAAGGAGTGTTCTTTTATCAATACAGCACAATATCTGTTCTCTAAAGAGACATTATCCAGGCTTTTGTTTCTGTTCAGTACTTTTATGGGTGTTATCAGGCAAATATTTTTAATATATATTCCTTCTAAAACTAAAATGATGATCAGTAGCAAGTTTTCTCCCATATGATTTAACCTAATGCTTTTGTTTTAAAACTGATACAGAGTCCAAGGGAGATAAAGCAGTTTATATCAGGAGACAGAGATGGCAGAGCCAGGATGAAAACTCGGGTCTTAAATCCCAGGGCAGCATGCTTTATAATATCCCAAGCTGCAAAGTATAATTTCATGGCAAGCGAAGCATGTTTCCATGTTTCTATCACAGATAACACAATTCTTTTTGTCCCAAAAAGTGGTAGAAAATAATTCAGAGGTGTGATGATATTCTGGCTCTGTGAGGGAAATCTGGGGAAAAAAAGCCAAGATTTGCAGCTTTGCTGATTTCTGTGATGTAAATATTCATAAATGTGTTCCATCTGGACAATTTGAAGCTGCAAAGTGACATCACTGGACACTAATTTGGAAAGAGGTATGCATGATCAGCTATAATCAAAATCATCCAGATCATTAAACTTGGCCTGTGGCAGCCATCCACATTGCCTCCTGTTTTCTCAGATTCTTTGCATGTTCAAAGAAAGCATTCCTCACAGGTTACAAATACAGTTAATTAGAGAAGAAACAAATGTCAGCTACTGCAAAGAATCTGTAGAGCTGACCCTGAAATATGAATTACTTGCTTTTGAGGTGCTTGGTAAGCAGGTGGGAAAGGACAAAAAATGTTTCGCATCTTTAGAAACTAGGATACATGTTGATATGCTAGAAAAATCCTGTCTCCACTTGAACCTTGTAGTCCTGGATCTTTGAAAGTTGCATAATTTAATATTTTAAGCTGAAGGCAACATTCATCACTTAATGGAGTCTCCCTATTCTTACCCTTAACAGATGAGAATCAGAAGTCTGGTTACAAAGCTTATTGGCAAAGTGAGAACTAAAAGTCTGTCTGCTTACTTCCAAATGCTCTCAAACTGACTGCTGTCTACTGACCTAAATCAATTTTTGTTTCCAGAATTAGCACTAAGTTTCTATGAAAACTTTTTATCTCCTAGAAATTGAAGGGTCTGGAATTTCTTCCTCCTATGGGAAGATCTTAATATGAACTGTGCCCTAGGCAGCTTACACCTGTCTCCAACATCACCTTCTTGAATTCTGTTTTCAGTATGACATTCTTTCTTTCCTATCTTCATCCATTGACTCATAAAACATTTATTGTGCAGTAATAGATCCTCAAAGCCAGTATTATGAGTGCTCACTGTCTAAAAGAGGCTGTAGACAACTCAAAACACCACCACCAACAACGGGAATATCAAAGCAAAATAATAAATATAAAAATGCATGTAAGCACACACTGGGGAGACAGGCTGGGGTAATCTAACCTTCTGTGGCAGGTAATCAGTGTTTCAGCATTGACGTCTGAGCTGAGTCTTATAAGGGTAATCAGAAGTTTGACACTAGGTTGGGAGAGGGCAATCCTGGCAGAGGAAATAACATGTACATAAGACCAGATGTTTTTAGAGAAATCCAAAGGCATTCTCTCTCTCTCAAGCTATACTCCCTTTGTACTTACTTTCTTTCTATCCAGACTGTTAGGTTTAAGAAGTATTCTTCACTAAGAATAAGAAAATATATACCTCAAATGCTTGGCTTTCACGTTGAAAAAAGCAAAATTCCAAGTCCAGCAATGGAAAGATTTTGAAAAACATACTGGAGATTGAAATGTCTACCTCCTGGAGAAGATGTAGAATTGTTAGGCCAGAGGATTGACAAGAGGGCTAAAGAAAAGCTAAAATAGGTGAACGGATGAGGTGTTTGAGAAAGGGCCCTACCCCTGTTCTCCTCTTCTTTCCAGGAAGTGTTCCAAGAAGGAAGAGTGTCAACAAAACCCTTAGTTAAGTTTGGGAGATCAATTTCAGGTATGAGAGCACAAGGAACTCTGCTAGCATGCTCCCAAATGAAACTGGTGGTAACTATTTTAAAAAAATGAAAGACTTTGGAAATGGACTGAAAGTGAAGCGGCAAATAAAAACCTATTCAAACAATGTATGAAACATTGGCTTAGAAGAACTCAAGATTTTGTGATATTTGAACCAAGACTGCTCGCTTCCTCCTCCCACTACCCTCAGCTCTGTGAGGTGGAGGATGTACTCCAGAGGACCACAGTGAAGAACACAGTTTCATTTCTCCCAAGCCGAAAGACTTTCTTTCTGTTCGACAGGACATCCATAATCCTGCTCCCATGTGCCTGCTGTTGAGGCCAAGTCACAGATAGTGCATTAGACAGGTGAGGGAGTACCTTCTTCTCTCTTGGCTTCACTCAGAGAACAAAGGCTGTGCTTCAGGAATCACATGTCAAGAACAGTAGGGTCCAAAGAGTTATTTCCCCAGCATTTGAAGAGTTTGCAGTGAAGATGATTGGTAAGATAGTCACAGATCTAATGGAAATACAGCCTAAACTATAGGCTAGCTTGTTTGCAAAAGAGAACCAGAGAATAGGAGAACTGGGAGAACTGATTCCTTCTGGAATCAGAGTAAGTATTGAAAATTGACCCCAGAAACCATGTTTTGGAAGTAGCGTTAATTGGGTTGGATTTGTTTATAGAGAGACCTATGTCGCAGGGTATTATTAAACATAGTAGAGCCATGGCTATTAGTAGATTTTAACAGTTGAATATGGTTTGAAAAAATGTGGAGTATAGCCCTTCCAGGATCACTGTCTTCTCAGAGTAACTGTGGGCACACCCCTAAACTGTGCACCCCTGAGGAGCAGACCCAGAGGCTGATCACTGTGTGTGTGTGTGTGTGTGAGAGTGTGTGTGAGTGTGTGTGTGTGTGAGTGTGTGTGTGAGTGTGAGTGTGTGTGTGTGCCTGTGTGTGTGTGTGAGTGTGTGTGTGAGTGTGTGTGTGAGTGTGTGTGAGTGTGAGTGTGTGTGTGTGCGTGTGTGTGAGTGTG
>NW_016806659.1:168228-193273 GCF_001698545.2 Rhinopithecus bieti | reverse complement strand
GTGTGTGTGTGTGTGTGTGTGTGTGTGTGTGTGAGTGTGTGTGTGTGTGTGTGTGTGTGTGTGAGTGTGTGTGAGTGTGTGTGAGTGTGTGTGAGTGTGTGTGAGTGTGTGTGTGTGTATGTGTGTGTGAGGGGGGTGGCACACAGACTTCACTAAAATAATCCAGCCAGTTACTAAACAAATAAACAAGTGGATAACAATAAGAAGCCTCAGAAGAATGTGGAGACCAGTACCTGGAGTTGCTACAAATTATTTTCTAAAATATCCAGCTTCCAACATGAAATGAGTCATACAAAGAAAGAGGGAAACATATAACCCACACAATGGGGACCAATCTGCCTGTAAGAGCAACCAGATGTTGGATTTAACAAAAACTAATTTCAAAGTAACCAGTATGAATATGCCCACAGCACTAAAACATAGCATGATTAAAGTGAAAAAAAAAAAAAAAAAGACAATGCCACATCGAATAGAGATTATTAATAAAGAAATAGAAATTATAAAAAGTAACCAAATAGATACTCTTAAGTTGAAAACTATAATAACTGAAACTTTAAAGAATCACTAGAGAGGCTCAATAATATATTGACCTAGCAGATAAAATAATTACCAAAAGTAAACAAAGATCAGTGGAGTTTATGCAAGCTGAAAAGCAGAGAAAAAAATTTTAGAAGAAAGAACCGAGCTTCACAGAAATATGGGATACCATTAAGAACACCAACTTAGAAATAATAAAAGTACAGAAAGACAAGAGAGAAAAAGGATAAGAAGAACTATTTGAATAAACAATGCCTGAAAGCTTCCAAAATTTAATTAAAGATCAATAACTTACACATCCAAGAAGCTCAATGAACTCCAAGTGGTATAAACACAAAGAAATCCACAAGTAACACTTCATAGTAAAAATGCTGAAAATCAAGGAGACAAATCTTAAAATCAAGAGGAAGATAATGTGTCCACTTACAAATCAACCCAGTGAGTTATTGAGTGAACTTCTCACCAGAAACAATGGACAAAAGGCCGTGGAATAACATATTCACAGTGCTCAAAGGGAACAAATTAAACAAACACTTCTCAGACTTGTATAACCAGCAAAATTCTCTCTCAAAAATAAAGGCAAAATAAAAACTTTCTCAGAAAAGCAAAAGCTGGGAGAATTTGTAGCTAGCACCTCCGTCTTAAAAGGAGCACTACAAAAGTTCTTCTGGCTACAAGCAAGCAACCTCAGATAGTAATCAGGAACCACATGACTGAACACAGATCACCAATTAAAAAGGTAATTATTTAAACTATAGAAGACACTGTAAGTGTATATTGTCTCATTTTTTCTGATTTAAAAAGAATGTGTATAAAATAATATGTAGATTATGTATTGCTGAGACTATAACATATAAAAATATAATATACGTATGATATATTTGCCAAAGTAGTACAAGGGAGGTGGTGGGAGCAAAGCTGTGATATGCTAAGGAAATGACAGATGGTAAAGTAATAACTGTAACAACGTATGGTTGGGTTTCTAACATTAGTGGATGTCATATGTATAACAATAATATTACAAAGTGAAATATAGCTATATAGGAGAAATATTTTCATATATTACTGGAACTGAGCTAGCACAAATCCAAAGCTTATTTTGTTAAGTTAAGGAATATTCAGTAAACCATGCACAAACCATAAAGAAATACCAAAATAATCATTAATATAATTAAAATGCTACAATTTCAAAATACTTAATCCTAAACAAAACAGTAAAGGAGAAAGAAAGAATATAAAAGAAACATGTAGAAAACAGTCATTTAAATGGCATATATAAATTTGGCTATGTCAATAACAATATTAAATGTAGATGGATTAAATAATTAAATAAAAAGAGATTGCCCAGGTGTCATGGCTCACGCCTATAATCCTAGCTCTTTGGGAGGCCAAGGCAGGAAGACTACTTGAACTCAGGAGTTAAAGACCAGCCTGGGCAACATAGCAAGACTTCATCTCTACTTAAAGGAAAAAAAAAAAAATCGTCAGACTGCATTAAAAACATGACAAAACATTATTTACAGGAAAAACGCATTAGATTCAAAGGCACAAATCAAATGAAAATAAAGGGATGGTTTGAACATTACACACCAGGGCCCGTTGTGGGGTTGCGGGAGGCAGGAGGGATAGCATTAGGAGATATACCTAATGTAAATGACGAGTTAACGTGTGCACCACACCAACACGGCACATGTATACATATGTAACAAACCTGCACATTGTGCACATGTACCCTAGAACTTAAAGTATAATTTTAAAAAAATGTAAAAAAAAAACGAAAAAAGAAAGAAATCTGATATGGTAAGGGAAAATAGGTTTTAAAATGGAATATACTGTTATGTTATTAACTGTACTCTATATATGTGTGACATGTGTTCATACATACATATATGCTCTCTCAAGATACAACAGATTCTACTTCTCAGTTCTGAGAGTGTGGGAAATTTTTAAATGTATTTTATGATATTTTCCAGTATTCTATATAGTACATTAGTATTATGTCTATATAGTAATTAGTATTATGTCTATAATAGATGTGTGGGGGGGGGGTGCGTTACAGGGTTATATAGTAAAATAAAATGTTACTTCAAGCCTTAAAAAAAAAAAAAAAGAAAAGGATGGAAAAAATACTGTGAAAACAGCAACAGCATGAAAACCAGAGTGGCTATAATTATATGAGACATAACAGAATTAAAAAAAAAAATGATTGCTAGAGGTAAAGAGGACCTTGTATAACGATAAAAGGGCTAATCCACCAAGAAGATATGAGAATTATAAACATGTATGTACCTAGTAACAGAGCACCAAAATGTGAACAGTAAAAACAGAGATGAAGAAACATCTAGAAAATTACCCTTAGTAATGGCTAGAACAAGATAGAAGATCAAGAAGAGAATAGGAGACTAGAAAAAAACTGAACCAACTAGTCTTAACAGATATCTAAAGAATATTACACCCAATGACAACAGAATATGCATACTTCTAAAGTGTGTATGAGGCATATTCCAGGATAAACCACATCATATGCCATGAAACAAAACTCAGTACATTTAAAAGGATAGAAATCAAGTATCTTCTACAGTTACAATGGAACAAAGTTCAAAAATTTATTAGTTCTTTATCCAGAAAAAAAAGGACCAGAGGGAAGATTTTAAGCAATAGTCTATTCTGCCATAATTGGGAGGAAAGATCAGAGTAGATAAGACAAGCAATAGGGAGACCTATTGCTTTGGCAATACTCTGGCAAAGGGGTTTGGACTAGGGCAGAGGAGGTGGGAATTCAGAAGAAATTCATAAACGGTCTCTGTACTTGATTAGAAGAATGCTACCAATGAATATGTGTGATAAAAGTAATTAGCATAGTAGCAATAATAAGAATAGCAAAGCTAATCAGAACAAGTGTCACAAGCAAATATATTTGAAGAATATATATTTGATATATTGGAGTGAAGAGAAAGTTTATAATGTAAACAGTGTTAGAAAACATTTTGAGTCATTGGATCTTTATTAATAATACATAGGAAAGTGCAGGGTACCTTGAAGGTGAGAGAACTATTGGGAAAGAGAAAGCCTACCTTTTGCAATGAAGTTTTGCACCTGAGTTTGTTCCTGTGAATCGAGGGAGGAGACATAAATTAGGTAAATAAAATGATTTGGACTAGGCTTCTGTTTAGTTTACAGCAGGAACTAACCACTCACATGTAAGCAGGCACAGGGATGAAAGGCAAGAATAGCCGTAGGTGAGAGGGAATGCTACAGCTCATGACTAAATTCACAACTACGTATGTACAACAGGTGTATGGATATATGGAATTAAGCATACCCTGTAGGGGTTTTCCAAGTGCAGATTCAGAAGAATGGAGAATCACGGGTAAATGAAAGAGGATGACAGGACAATTAAGAGGATTTGATACTAAATGGCAGATTTAGTGACCTCAAGAGTGACCGGTGTCAACAGCTGAGTTCCCCGCAGAACCCATTCCTCACTGGATTATCAGCATTTCTGAGGCAAGACTGAACTAAATTATTGCACCATCCCTCATCTCCAAAGGTAAATGATAAATTATTTAAGCTGACAATAAGTTCTGCTACATTGCATGAGATTATGAGGCTCATCTTAAGAAAATCTTCATTCACGTTTTAGTAAATGGAATAGATAGAATACGAATTAAACTTACATCTTTAAAAGTGTGCTTAATACCCATATTGAATGTGAAATTGCTCAGAAGTATCTAAAGAGGTAATAATTGTGATATAGTTAGTGAAATCAACTTTTAGAAAAAAATGTGAAGAAAGTGTTAGCAGTGGCAGAGGTCCTAGTTACCTTGAGTAACCAGCGGTGAATCCAGATGGGTCTGCGGCAACCTCCATTCTTGCCTCCTCAGAAGAAATAATTCGACTCAGGGGCACAAGGCAGAAGGAGAGACCAAGGCAAGTTTCAGAGCAGGAGTGAAAGGTTTTCAAAAAGCTTTACAACAGTAAGGAAAAAAAGCAAAGAAAAAAAAAAAAAAAGACAAAGAAGGAAAGTACAACTTGACAGAGGACCAAGTAGGCGACTTGAGAAACCAAGTGCTCAGTTTTGAGCTCTTGACTTGGCGTTTTATACATTGGCATACTTCCGGGATGGTGCCTTACTCCTCCTCACTCCTGAGACCTTATGGGGAAGCTGCTGATCCGTTTCAGGTGTTTTCTATCTACTAGAAAACGGTCTTTTCCTAGTGCCAGCTGTGAGCAATTATTACTTTAGAGAAACAGTTAACATCCCCATGACCATCACCTGATGGTTGCCTAGGCGTGTTGGCGGGGAACCCTCTCCTCCCCTGCTCATACCTGACTAGCTACCTACTGTAACAAACCCTGAAAATTATAAAATTTAAAAATAAGAACGCTTCAGGGGATCATAAATCCAATTAGACTGTTAGTCCCCCAACACCACCTCCCGAATTTCCTCTTCTGTGGCTTTCTTTGTACATCCAAGCAAGCAAGATGGCCAACCTTGCCTAAGATTTTCACTCTTTGAGAAAGCCCTTCATGATTTTTGTCTCCAAAATGTGTTTGTGGACATCTTTAAATTGTTTGAGAACATTTTTCAAGTTCATAGCCGAGAGGCTTTCTACTCAGCCTACCTCCTGCTAGAGTGTTAGATTTGTTATGGCGACTACTGCAAAACTTTGGTTCTTTGCGATGCCATAGAGGATAAAAGCACATAAAAGTGCTTTATACATTAAGAGAAGAGAACTAAATTCAGTGTCCAAAACTGTTCGTTCCCCTCCAATGGCTAAAAGTCTGCTGATTTTCAAAGTTGCTCCAGAGTTGGATGGGGGGATGGGAATAGGACGAGTGAAAAGGCAAACAGCCCATTATTCTTGCCAAGGTTCAACATTTTTTTTTTCTTGAATATAAACACTTTTCAAAACATTACGAGCTTTTGGTTAATTTACAGATTTCTGAAGAACTTGATTTTGACAAATTTTGTAGTGTTTTTGTTACTTTTATGAAGGAATAGATTTAGGGAGGTCCTCACTCCCCCATCCCAGGTTGTGTACACAATATTTAATTAGATCTTCATCTTCTAAGCAGATATGTAAGAAGAAAGAGGAAGAGATGAAAGAAAAGGAACAAAGAAGAAAAGAAGATGAGTAAAAGAGAGGAACGGAAAGACCAATGAACTGATGCTTAAGCACTTGGCTTGCCTAAAATCAAATAGCGGAGCAGGGGTGGGGGAGTACCCACACCTGCATCTTCTAACTCAGAACTTTTAGAGTATATTCAAAGAGAAAAGGTGTAATTAAAATTAAAAAATTAAAGTAGATTACTTAGTTGGAAAAAGATGTGACTAGGCCCAAATGCAGAGCATCTCATAAAGTCAGTGGAGCAGTGAGCAGATCTCAAAATGATGAACAACTTTCAGAGTCTCTTCCCCACAGAGCGTGTAGGTCAGAGTCACACAATTGTTTATGACATTCACAATAACACCATAAAAACTAGAGATGTTTCAAAAACGCACTAACCTCTTCTTCAGCATTGGTATGCATGCAAAAAAATAACATCACTTTGATAATTATTTGTTTTCCTTTTGGGCCCACTCCCAATTTTTTAACGACTTGAGTTCATATACAAAAATTATTTTCCCACAAATATTTGCCTCTTAAGTTACCTTGAAGACCAGCCCAAGGACTTCATTGTAGTGGGGAGAAGGAGGATCCGAAAAGTTAAGTGATTTATCCAAGGACTTTATCTTAATAGTAACAAAACCATAGCTGGGACTCAAGTCTCCTGATTCCAAGAGCTGATGTTTTCATATTATCCTATTCTCTTTAAAAATAAAATTGGCTGAGTGCGATGGCTCGCTCTTGTAATCCCAGCACTTTGAGAGGCCAAGGTGGGAGATTCACCTGAGCCCAGGAGTTCGAGAACAGCCTGGGCAACATGGAAAAACCCCATCTCTACCAAAAATACAAAAAATTATCCAAGCATGGTGGCATGCACCTGTAGTCCCAGCTACTTGGGAGGCTGCAGTGGGAGGATCACTTGAGCCTGGGAGGTGGAGGTTGTAGTGAGCCGAGATCTACTGCACTCCAGCTTGGGTGACACAGCAAGACCATGTCTCAAAAAAAGATGATGATGATAATAATAATAAATAAAATCATGTTTCTTCCTGGCTATCATGAAGTCAAGAGTAAAACAGTAATGTGCGTCTGGGTGAACAGGGTTCTGGTCCCAATTAGAGATGAGCAGGCAGAACTGAGAGCTTGTTGAAAAATCAGTAGTGAGATTGATATTTGGATTAGGTTGCTTAATTGTGGCATGGAGTACCAATTTTTTCACTGCCTTTTCCTACTTCCAACCCTGAAATTGAAATTATCTTTATCATAAAATGTTTGAGTTGTTTAAAAAACACATTTTCATGTCATTACAGGTAGCACGGTTGGGGGGTGGACAAGAAATGAGAGAAAGCGAAATAATTCATTAGTCAGTTGTCCATCATCACAGGCTTTCCTGACAAGTAACTAGCTGTCTGGGGGGCTGAGGGAAGAACATTCATCCATTGACTTCTTCCCCCAGTTGGTCAAAGTGACCACATGACTGCTAACTTCTATGTTTAGATGCACATGATGAGTGACAAGCAGGTTCCTGTGGATATGGCATGTTGCAAAGTGAAAGAAACCCTAGGGTGGAAGTGTTCCAAGGCAAATCACCAGCAGGTTGCACCTGCGTGAACTGATTAATACCTACGAGGTGGGGTTCAGAGGATGTGACACAGTGCACAAAGGCAGCAAGGCAGCCCACTCCTTGCTCTTCTCTGTCCCATTTTTGCCTTATATTACATCCACCCTGTCACAGAATTTCCTTCAATTTGATGGCCAGCTACAACTTCTGCAAAGACTTCATACAAAGGATTAATGAAATCAGCTTGAATCCCTACTATTGCAGCTATACTTGAAGCAATAATTGATTTTTTTATTATTTTCCTTTTCCACCCCAAATTTAAAATTCCTCACTTCAGCTAAACTAATTTGCTTTCCTGGTAGAATGATCCAGACTTTCATCCTTAAGTACTTTACGTCCTCAGGTGCCTTCCGCTGCTTGGTCAGGTTTGGTATCATGGTCCCTTCTCTCTTACTACCTGTATGGAAACATCAAAAGTCACCCTAGTGAATTTATGGATTGTGAGACACCCTTGTCACTGTCCACATTGTGAAGCAGCAGCTCTGCAATCAGGGTTAATCTTTCCCTGCAAACTGATGAAAATGTTTCTCTACCTCTGTCCCCAAAACAAGCATTTTCATTACAACAGAGGCTAGGTTTGTGGGGAAAATGAAAATAAATTTTATAAGCACGTCATTGTGAATGATGGTGAGAGGGGCAGGTTACGTGTACCTTTGGTTTCACAGACTCTAGCTTTTGGGAACATGACATAGTATATTAACTATTTATTCAGCACATACCCTTGGAAGGTAGCTCCCCAATGCTACCCGTCCTTGAGCAGGCACCTTATCAGACTTTAATATGTCATTTCTCACTTAAGACTTCAATAGCTCCAGTTGCATCATCACTGGATATTCCTAGGGCAAGAGCTCTCTCCAGGACAGCACGTGCCATAATAGCAGCTGCTTTTATTTTATTTCTCTGTCCAGGTTGGAGTGCAGTGGCATGATCTCGGCTCACTGCAACCTCCACTTCCCAGGTTCAAGTGATTCTCCTGTCTCAGCCTCTCAAGTAACTGGGACTACAGGTGTGTGGCACCACACCTGGTTAATTTTTTGTTGTTGTTTTTTGTTTGTTTTGTATTTTTAGTAGAGATGGAGTTTAGCCATATTGGCCAGGGTGGTCATAAACTCCTGACCTCAGGTGATCCACCCACCTTGGCCTCCCAAAGTGTAGGGATCACAGGCATGAGCCACAGCGCCCGGCCGATAGCTGCGTTTGAAACATTCAGTCATCTTCTGCCACCATAGACACAGTCTTTCTTTACAACCCTAGAATTAAACTCTGCAGCTCTTGTATTGGAGCTTGCCCACTGTACATGGCAGCCTAATCTATTACATATGCCATGGCTCCATTGGATCTGCGAGTTCCTTTGACCATAGTGACGTCCACCATACCTAGACCTGCTGAAGATTCTCTCATTTTCTAGATCGTACTTAAAACTATCAGCTTTTCAAATCACTAGATAAATAATATGGAGCATTATTCCAAGTACAGAATATGCTGACAGCAAAACCAAACAGCCACATCCATTGCTATGCCTCATGCTTGATAACAGCAGGTATGAGAAGCAAGCACTTGTCTTTTACCTCAGACACAAGGTATCAGCATGTTCCAAACTACTGAGTCCATGAGAGTCAAATTATATTCAGACCCCTAAATTCTTGTTGATCTCTCTTCTCCTGTCACATATGTGTTTTACTAGAATATTTATAGAATACTCACTACCCTACAAATAAAACTTTATTCACATTATGTCATCAGTATAGTGGATTACCCAAATGTTCTAGAGAAAATAAAGCTGACTATCTTATTCCTTCATGCTGCTATAACAAAAATATTATAGATTGAGTGTTTTATAAACAACAAAAGTATATTTTTTTAGTTCTAGAGACTGGGACGTCCATGATTAAGGTGCTGTGATTAAGATTTGGTTTCTGATGTGAGTAGCTTTCTTGGTTCATAGACAGCCAACTTCTCACTGTATTTTCACATAGTGAAAGGGGTGGCAGGTCTCTCTGTGGCCTCTTTTATAAGGACACTAATTCTATTCATAAGGGCAGAGCCCAGAGGCCCCATTTTCTAGCATCTTTTTATTGGCAGTAGGTTTTAACATATGAATTAGGGAGGACACAGCATTCAGTCTATAGCAATGATCAATGTCCCTTTCTATATTGTAACAGAACCCAAAAATATTAACTATGCCTGGGGACAGTTAACATAGCAGTTTTTTTCCGCATTGATTGTGGCTTTTCTTGTTCCTTCTTATTTATGTATTTTGAAGAGAGTATATTCACCAGATTCATAGCCACATACTGAATGCCAGAGGCTTTGATATGTGGCCCACTGTAAACTTTGCCAAAGGATAGCCACAATTGTGGCATCATGCAGTACGTTTACAGAAGGTCAGTGACATATTTCAGGGGTCAGACAAACTCCTTGAATGTGATTATAATGGCACCACATGGCAGCATCCTTTAGAACTTTGCATCTTTAATGGTGGCTTAATCTCTACAATTCCTATAGGATGCATTATTACTCCTGATTTACTACTACCTTTGCTGAAGGGGGAAAGCAGGACACAGGGCCATGTCAGGGACTTCAATTCCTCCTTACCATCTACATACCTCTGATTCCACATATCATGGAACCAAAATGAGGATTCTGCCAGCTATCAAATATATTTATCTCAATTATACACTTGAAGACTAGGGAAATGATAACGGGACAATCTGCAGAAAGACTTAATCCATTGAGAGATGGCTTGGCCAAGAACTCCAATCGTAACTGGTCTCAGTAGGGCCTTTAGAGTTGGAAGACTCTGATAGCATTTCGGTTTTCCTGGTACCAGTGTTACATCAGAACTCAAAGCCAACAATTATTTTAAAAATCTGAGTTCCTTTTATCTCCTGTGCAATTTTAGTCATATATGCGATCACGATTTTTTTTAGGGGAAGGACCTGGGGAACATTTGGCATTAGAACTTGTGGTGGCATTGCAGAATTCTCCCTTATGCCCTCTCTCTCAGTGAGTTCCAGGCCTATGAACTGTCTTACATTGGGAGCCACAGTTTTCTGTGCAGGCTGTCATATGCCTCCTAAGCAGCAGTTTACAGGCTTTCTTTCTTCATTTCTTTCATCCTCCCTTCCTCCCCTCCCTTCCCCTCCCCTCCCTCCCTCCCCTCTCCCTCCCTTCCTTCCTTCCTTCCTCCCTTCCTTCCTTCCTTTCCTTTCCTTTCCTTTTTCCTCTCCTTCTCTTTCTTTCTTTTTCTTTCTCTTCTTTCTTTCCTATCTCTCTCTCTGTGTCTTTTTTTTTTCTTTTGTCATACAAGCAAAATAACACCACAACCAGGCACTGACCTGTCTTGCCTCATTGAATGCCATAATCTGTAAGCCCTCACTACAGATCTCAGGGTACAAAGCTACCCTCCTTGTCACTCTAGCTTTCCTACATTTTGGTAATTACACCTTGCCCCTGACGGTTCAATGCCATCACCTGGCCTCTGCCCTTCCAGAATCTCATTTTCTGCATTGATACCATCTGCTCATTATCTGCATTTATTCTAGGGAGCTCAGATCCATGGCACCATCTCCTGTTGTGAGCTTCAGCCTCCAGAGGAGGGCTTGCATCAATATTAAAGGTGTGCCCTATCAGCCTGCCTGGGAAATATAATGAAGACTTTTTTTTTTTTTTTGGTTTTACAGAATAAATCAATTACCACATTTCCACTTCTGCTTCCCTAAACCTCTTGGCCCTTACTTCAATGCCTGACACTGCAGCCCTGCCGTCTCTATGGCATTTACTGTTAATCATTCTTACGCTCGAGCTTTAAAGCTCTACCCCCACAGTACATTGAAGCTTGCTGACCTCTTCAGATGTTAAACTTCAGGCACTGGCCATTGCTCCCAGGTTATTAAATTCTTTTCTATCCAAATTTATACTCCGGCCTTGCCCCTCCAGCTCCAACCTTCTCAATATCCATTCTCAGTCCTCCTCCCCTAATTCCTACTGGTGACTTATTATATAGATGCTGGTTGCTTTTTCTTCTTTTTCTGTTTGGAGTTATTTCTTTCCAGATATTGGGCTGTGTGTTTGTGCTGTGCTGAGACTTGACCTCCTAACCAGACTAAAGACAATGATGAAGGTGAAGGAAGACCTCCAGTTAGGACAAGCATCACCTGGCAAGGCACACACCTTTTTTTTTCTTTTTTTGAGATGGAATCTTACTATGCTTCCTAGGCTGGAGTGCAGTGGTGTGATCTCAACTCACTGCAACCTCTGCCTCCCCAGTTCAAGCAATTCTCCCTCAGCCCCCTGAGTAGCTGGGATTACAGGTGCACGCCACCACACTCAGCTAATTTCTGTATTTTTTTCTGTATTTTTAGTAGAGACGGGGTATTACCATATTGGTCTGGCTGGTCTCAAACTCCTGACATTGTGATCCACCCACCTTGGCCTCCAAAAGTGCTGGGATTACAGGCCTGAGTCATCGTGCCCAGCCAAGGCACACACTTTAGTAAGGTCCTTGTAGAGACTCTAAGGAGATAACATTAGGGCAAAGACATGAAAAAGAAAACTGGAGAAGCAGTAATAAAATCTGGGATAAGAGTCATGTAGGCAAAGCTAAGAGCAAAGCATTTAAACAAGTGTGTGCCTGACAGAATTGGAGGGGAGCATGGGATATGGGGCAGCATGCATTCGGAAGAGTCTCTGATCAAGAGGGTGGTAGGAAGTGAGATCAAAGAACTCACTAACCCTACCAGCATTTGACAGGACATTGTCTTAGTCCATTCTAACTGCTATTGTTGGACAAAAATGCCATAAACTGGATATTTAAACAAGACAAAATTTATTTCTCACAATTTTGGGAGCTGAGAAGTAAAAGATCAGAGCAGATTTGGTGTCTGGTGAGGACCTGATTTCTGGCTCAAAGATGATGCCTTTCTGCTGTGTCCTCACGTGGTAGAAAGGGAGAGAGACCTAAAACACTTATTTCATTCATGAAGCCTCTGCCCTCATAAGTTAATCACCTCCCCAATGGCCCACTACCCAACACCATTACCATGGGGGTTAACATTTCAACCTATGAGTTGGGGGGAGGTATAATCATTCAGTTCGTTTTAGGCCTGATTTATCACTTTCTTCAACTCACAGCTAAGGGAACTTTCAGTGAGTTTAAATAGTTTGCTTTCAGGCACTCCCCTAGAGATACTATTTGAACCAAGGAGGAGTGTTTCTACAGAATGCACTCTTAACAACTACACTGAGTGGGGAAAGGAACATGACAGCCAAGTTCTGTGTAAGCCCCTAAGTCTGACACTCCCTGTGTACACTGTTCATGCTCTTGGCCCCAGTTTTCATTCCGGTCCCCGCTGCAGTGACAGGTAACTAGCTTTGCACAGATGTAACCCATCAGTGCTTCATCTTGGGTGCTGAACTTCATTTCCTCACTTGCTTCCCCAAAATGTCCTCCATCCTATTTTAAATTGCACACACTTCAGCCCTCTCTGTTCCCCTCCCCTGATGTATTACTCTGCATAGCATTTATATATTACAATATTATAACATAGGCCAGGTGCGGTGGGTCACACCTGTAATCCCAGCACTTTGGGAAGCCGAGGTGAGTGGATCACCTGAGGTCAGGAGTTTGAGACCAGCCTGACCCATATGGTAAAACCCCATCTCTACTAAAAATACAACAATTAGCTGGGCTTGGTAGTGGGTGCCTGTAGTCCCAGCTACTCGGGAGGTTGAGGCAGGAGAATCGCTTGAACCCAGGAGGTGGAGGTTGCAGTGAGTCGAGAGAGCACCATTACACTCTAGCCTGGGTGACAGAGCAAGACTCTGTCTCAAAAAACAAACAAACAAACAACAACAACCAAAAAGACTGCAACATAAAATAGAACAATTTGTTTACTGTCTGTTACTCAGCTAAAACATGAGCTGTGTGACAGCATGCTGTTTTGTACCCTGCTGTATGCTTAGAGCTCAGAGCAGTGCCTGGTGCATGGTAGCCATGATATAAATATTTATTAAATAAATTAATGATGAATAAATACCTGATATCCACTTGAAACAGTGTCTGACATATGCTAATAGCTCAATAAATGGCATTTATTGTTACTATTACTTGCTGTATAGCCTTGCTTAATTACTTAATCTCTCTAATTTTCTGCTTTGACATCTGCAAAATGAAAGAATTATCTGCCCCAAGTGATTGGTGTAAAAGATACTTAAGATAATGTGTGGAAGGTAACCTGCTCAGAGTAGGAAATTAATATATGGTAGCTTTTATCTTTTTATTATTAGTTTATCCATTTCATACATATTAAATTCTGTATGATAAGTTTGCTTAAATTGATAGAGACTTGTTCCATTTAATTTCATTGAGGCTGTGCAGATTCACAGATTTTTTTCTTTCAATATTTCCCTCTGTTTATTATTCATTATTTACTAAATGTAGCCATCATGGCTTAGCCTCAAGGTCCTATTTAGAAATGGCACCTCATGAAAACCAAACACATTTTCTCACACATGCACACAGGCCTTTCAGAGCAAATAGAGATGATTAAAAAATGTACGAGAAGTCCCTGGATTCTTAGAGACAGTGAATTATTCTAGGAAAACACTCAGGCCCACAGCTCTCCATCTCCCTGTGGCTAAGACCCTATTTAAGCCTGAGCCTCATGCCCCTTTGTGCTGTGGGACACCCTCTTGAATTTACTGCCATTAGTAGAACCTTCAGTGCTGGCTCATTTGCATATTGGTTATATCATATTTAAGTGAAAGAGGTTCTTGTTTTGACTTGTTTAACGTAAAAGAGTGGTTTTCCAGCCGTGGTTAAGAGCTTCATGTTTTTATTATAAAAAAATAGAATTTTCTGGAATTATTCCAGTCAGTGTTCAAAATAAAGCACAACTTCAGATGTCAATCAACTTTAAGTAAATTCTGTCTTGGCCACTTAGTGAGTAATGCATGTAACTGAACTCCACTGAGCTCGAGTCTCAGTTTTGACATCTATGAAGGGAATAATAATACTTTACACGGTCAATATGAAAATAAAATTAAAGGAAGATAATATAAAGTGAATATCCCATACTAATAATTCAAGAACTATAATAGATGTCATAGTCTAACATATGCATGTTTCTAAACACTAACCCATGCCTATAATATACTAAGTATTGCTCTAAACTGTTTGTTTGTATTAACTTATTCAATTGTCCCAACCCTTTCAAAATAAGCAATGTTATTATCTTCATCGTACAGCTATTGGCCTGCAGAGAGATCTCACGAAAAACATCCAAAGCAGCATTTCCTACTATTCTTCCTCTCATCACATACCACCCATGATTCAATCCTTTTTGCAACTCATGCAGGAGGTACACTCATGACCAGCATTTCCCCAGAGGGGGAGATGATGCCACAAAGTCAGGTAACATGAATGCAGTCCTACTGTTGGTAAAAACAAGACTTAGAAGCCATGCCCTCTGAGTCCAGGACAAACTTAATTACTACGCTCTTCTATCCTATTTAAATCAGTAAGCTTACGTGATTAAAGGAAAGAAAACAACTTATTTTTGGAAATCCACCTTCTGGTAAAGCATTATTGCTTTTAGGCTTAATGCTGTTCACTAACTCCTGGAACTGTCAGTTACACTGTTGAGGACAGGAAAAGAGACTGAGGCACTCAGCCTCCTCATCGCACATAGAGCCGCTTGCCACATGTACTGCTGTTCTCAGCCTCATGCTGAGAAGTCAGTACCCAGTTGCCAAGCAGAGATAGAGACCTAATTGGTTTTATACATCTCAATTGAAAAAATATTTATTCATGTGAACAAACATCTCGCTACATTAAAAATAATTTGATTTGGAAATATTTTTTGAAAGGGTTCTGAACAATGCCCCCATATTCTATGTCATGAAGGCAGAAAGGAAGATATTTTGAATTAAACACTTCAAAACATCTTACCCATAAGTTATTTTGCCAAATTTACAGCAATAACTCCCACAAAAGCTAATGTGTAGATTGAAAAGAGTGTTTCATTTTTTCTTTTTCACAATGAATGAGGAACAAAGAAAATACAGAATCTTCTCTTTGTAAGAGGACCTCTGAGAATAGGTGGTCTTTACTGATCAAGGTTTGCAAAGGTAATTATTCTACAGTATTTATAGAAATATTTTATCAGGTGTTTTTCTTTGTTTGTTTGTTTTTCTGTTTAACTCCACTATGGGCTGGATATTCTAATCCACTCCCACAACACCCTAGGCTTAAACCTTACCACACTGCATTTCAACTGTTTATTGAACTGTCTTCTCCACTAGAATGTAAACATCTTGAGGCTGTAACCCCCAAATATTGCCTATTCGTGAGGATAATGTAAGAGAGAGCTCACATTTAATAAGTCAAAACCTTAGAGTTTAGACAGCAAGGACCATGAGCCTCTTATGTGCCAGGAAGAAAAACAAAGGGGAGAGATAAAAATACCAGGAGACATATTTTCTTCCTACAAGAAACTTACAGTGGATTTTAATAATTTCCAACCATTTTTATCCTTTGTTTCTCCAATCAAGGAGATTTTGAGGGACCAAATTTCTATAGTTTGTATTATGAAAACAATATATATTTACTTTCTAACTATGAGATCATAGCAGCATATTGAATATGTTAGTTGACACTAACCTCACTACCATAACCCCTTCACACCCAAGAATGCTAATCTCCTTTGAGAAAAGCTGTTTTCTCTTCACTGATTGAGAATGTTTTATATCTGTTGAGTAAAATCATGTACCCTTATAAGTATCTGTGCCTAATTGTATAAAACCACTATTAAAAATGGTTCACTAATTTTGCATTTAGTGTGTACTGAATATGGAACTGTCATACAAATGGTCGTCATATTTGAAGTCGTATAATAGGTAGTCATATTTGAAACACTTATATCCAGTTGTCACAGATTAAAATTAACATGCTTAATCATGAAAACACAATTTTATGTTATTGCAGAAGCTGAGGCAAAGTTGCAAATCTCCTTCTTCTGTTTTTGCTGCTGTGATGTTTGGCCTTGTAAAGGGAGAAACTCCACCTGAACATGAGAATAAAGAGACTGATATCTCCTCTACTTCCCATTTCTAAAAGCTCCCACTGCAATTAATCTGCTGATCAAGAATTTGAAGCCAATGGCAATGGTGTTAGCTTATACCAACTTCATTTTGATGTTAAAGAATACAAAAACAGGTAGACCACTCGTTTCTTAAGTCTCATTCGTACCATTTCTGACATCGTGTTTTTTTCTAATAATCTGTCCTCTACCCTAAAGATCTTCCCCTGTCTTCCTGGGAAGTCTAGCATCCTTCAGCTCCTCTGAATATATATTGCTTTATGGAACCGTTCTTGGACATTACGAAAAAACAAAAAGGGTTGAGTCATTTATAGCATGAAACTGACTTATCTGTGTCTCTCCAACTACAAAATGTTCTCATCTATTGGTTCACAGCGATATTGCTTTCACTAACCAGTTGGTGTGTCAGGCATGACATTTTAAAAGTTGAGGAATTTGAAAATCACCACTGAAGTAGCTGAATAATCAAATAAAATATTCCAGAAAATGTAGCAACTTCCAGGCCAGTGTGTTTATCCAGGCTGCTCACACTCCCTGAGCACATGCTAGGCACTGAGCTGGGCTCCATGAGTGAGGAAGCCAAGTCCAAAATCATGGCCTGCCTTCTAGAAGGTTACAGCTGATTGAAGAGACTTGTGCACAGATTCCTGCAGTTTCCTGCACGGTAAGTGGCAGATTCAGAGTTGAGGCATTAATATTGCGGAGGTTTAGAAATGGGAAAGATTAACAAAGTGTAATTTTTTTTTTTTTTTTTTTTTTTAATGAATCACCTGCAGCCTCAGTGCCCAGAACTTAATGTCTCCTTATGGAACCATGATGAGGAAAACTGGACAACAGTCAACCGATTTCAAACATTTCATTCATCTCCATTGTCCATACACCACCACTGACTGCTCATGAGTTTTGCATACCTCTGCCACGAGGGCTGAGAGTCGTCCCTGAGTACCAGATATAAACGTAGTTCTAGTCACTAAGGTCTGCCAAGGGTTTCCCAACTGTAAGACAGGCTCTGCATTTGACACTCTGAACTCATTTTCCGACGGGAAAAAAATTATGTAAATCAAGTTTAGTTCTCAGACTGGGCTTAGAAAATTCATATAGTGACTCACGTACTACAAGAAGCATAAGGCCAAACAATCTTGAAAGCTGTTTATAGCAATATTTTCTAGGAGAAATGTAGGTGAAGCTCTAATTTGAAATACCAGCAAGTTTGGTATGGAGTTCAGGGGAACACGTGTAATAAAGAACCACAGATATCTATGACTGCCCAAAATGTATTTTCTGCTCCTTGTCACTTCCAGGGTCAATTTGCTAACCTAATTGGAATACATTTTAGGACTAGAATAAATGTAAACTAGAAAAGAGTTCTGATAGCTATTTCTATTACTCTCCATTTCCTTCTCCTTATTCCTAGCTGGAGGCCTTTGGTGAGCGTTAATTCTTATTAATATTTTTATCACCTTGGGTTCCCACAGAATTTAACAGAGAGAGGTACTGGGCTAAATTTCTAGAACATGGTAGGTACTTTATAATATATGTTTTTAATTGGAGAGTTTCATGTGATTAAAAAAGTCACCAGTTTTTAGGAAAAATGCTCCTAAAATTTAATTTTATCATACTAATTTACTTTTCTTCTTGACATAGATACCTACTATAATATTGAAAGATGTTATCTCTGTAATGAACACAAATAGGTTACATTAAATACACCTACCTACCCATTCACTGAATTCCCAAAAAATACAACTTCTCTCTACAGCTCACTTTGTTAGATTGGTGGAGCACCAGGTCAGCAAGTTTGTTCAAAGTAATTCTGTTCACAGTAGTCACAGTTGATTGGTCAATGAATAAACATTCAACTTAGGCTGGATCAATCAGATGGCGAGAAGACATGGTCTGAAAATCTGCTTTTGTACCTCTCGTCCACAAGAAAGAAAATATGGTGATCTGCCATCACTGAACTTCCACATTATGGGCCTGACTTCTTTTCTTGACCCCGATTTTATCTCTTGAAAGCAACATCATTGGCCCTCCTGGGTAAAACAACGAATCACTTCTGTAATTAGAATCGCTTCACAGTTTATAATAAAACATTTTGAAAAAAGTGGAATTTTGAGGAACAAACTATTAGGGTTTTCTTTTTTTTTTAATGTTTCACTTTTTTCTCTTTTTTAAAATTCAGCATGCATATTCACTGAAAGTGCTAGAGTTTTCAAAATATTTTACCTAAAATTGATACATAATAATAAAATGTTACATAATAAGTTTTAAAATTGATGCATCTAATTGTACATATTTATAGGGTGCATATGATATTTTGATACATGTATACTATGTACAATGATCAGGATACTTAGAACACCTATAACTTCAAACACCTATCATTTCTTTGTGCTGAGAATATTTCAAATCTTCTATTTTGAAATGTGCAATGAATTATTGTTAACTGTACTCACCCTATTGTGCTATTAAACACTAAAGTTATTTCTTCTATCTAAAGGTATTTTTGTGCATATTAACCAGCCTCTATTTACCATCCTCGCCCCTACCCTTTCCAGCCACTGGTAACAATCATTCTACTCTTTACCTCCATAAAATCAACTTTTTTAACTCGCATGTAGTACATATGATACTCCCGGCTTTCTAGCACTAGAATTTTCTGCCCCTTGCTCAGGAAACTGGATGAGATCTGCTGAAATGGGTTCTGCCCAAAACCAAGTTCTTGGTAATATTTTTTTGCCAAGGGTATGAAAACAAATATTCATAAGATAGGGTAATACAATTATCTCTGTAATGGAGACACAAGAGTTCAAATTCAAGAGAGCTCAAAGCCAGAGGGTCTCACATATGGGTGGGAACAGAGGAGTGGAACTGGTATTTGTAGCATCGGAATGTTCCAGCTTTGCAGATGTTCTCACATCTGATGTTAAGTTTTCTGTTACCAGTCTTTGTTAGGCACTTAGGACGAGAATAGCAGAAAGGCACTGAGTCTATTACTTTATGGTGTATTTCAATTTTGGGGATTCAGAAACTGATACCCCAAAATATAGTGCTTTGTACATGCTGCACTTATACAGAAGCCTCAGGTCTCTCTGACCTCTTCCCCTATCACCTCTCCCACAGCATAGGATACACTGAAGCTTCCTTGTCTGCAAACATTCTGGGCCTGTTAAAGAGAAAAACAATTATCTCCAGTCCCTTCCCAGAGTCTTCATGAAATGAACCCATATTGAAGAAGGAAGACTAAGGTCTGTCAAGAAACCTGGATAGAATTGTGTCCACAAATCATTGTCCACTCTAAGAGCTCAACATATTTTGCCCTAGACGACTGTAAGTTCCTCAAGCCCATTAAATTCTACCTAGTAATTATGTTTGCCCCTCAAGAGAATTCCTCTTCTCCCTCTTTCCATAATGTGTTCTGCAAGGATCGAAGCTTCCTTTCTTTCTGTAACGTCAACATGATATATAAGTTTCTGTACTCCACTGGGGTGTTGGGTCTTCGTTCTGAAGGCTCCTATGTCATTTAAAGCTATGATCTAATAAATTTGCCTTTTCTCATATTCATCTGCCTTATTAGGAGTTGACTTTTCAGCAACCTTCCAAGGGCAATATACCAGTGAGGAAAATCTAACACGGCTGACCCTATCTTGCTTCTAACCTCACAAGCTAACTGCCTTTGCCCCTTCCTGTATGTAAGCGCTAAGCTATATCACAAAAGTAGTTTAGATGATAGTTTAACTTGAGAACTCATCACTATTTCTCTTTCTAAGCGACCCTGAGGAGATAAGGAAGTATACAAAGAAGTAACAATATTATGCTAAAGATGTATAGGAACAAGATGATCTGGTTTAGTCATCTGAAAAGCAGTTAACTATGAACAAAGATGTTTTGCAACCTTTTCTGAACACTGCTAATGCCCAACTATCTGTGGTCACCAATCATCTCCTGACCCCAACCACCTCCTTGTCCCTTCCCCAATATAAAAAGAAGCTTGAGACTCATACCTTTTAAGAGCTTACTTAGGACCTTACTCTGCTATCTTCTCAATGTGCTGGCTTTCCAAAATAGTCTCCTTCCTTGCCCCAACACCACATCTCTTGACTAACTGGCTGTCTTGCAGTGAGCCCTGTGAACTTGGATCTGACTACAGTGGAGGGGAAGTTTCCTTAGGTCCAACACAATGTAAGAATATATAACCTTCAGAACTTCTTGCTTCACTTAATAAATGGATCTGATATTTATCATGTATAGCTTATCCACTGTGATAGGATAAAATAAATTTGTATTACAAATTACATGGTAAAGTGCACCACTGAAATATAGCCGTCACGATCATCGTCACTGTTCTCTTGACCTCTCTTGAATCTCACCTGAAGCTTTCACAGTCCATATCTAAAGGCAGTGCTACAACCATGCACAAGGAATGAAATCCAATCAAAATAGGCAGTTGAATTCCAGATCCAAATATAACCATCTGGATATCATTTCCACATGTGTAATACACAAGCCTTCTGAGTTAAATAACCTTAAGAATATTCCTGATTTTCCTCCATAAAATATTTTTCTGATGTTATGATTAGCACTGCCAGTTGCAAAGCAGAAAACAGAGTCACCCTTGACCTCAACATCCAAATAAATGATATTTCTTATTAGCTTCTATGTCTATTACCACGATACACACACACACACACACACACACACACACACACACACACACACACACATATATATTGTGGTTTTATATATATATATATATATCACATTAGACAAATATACATAGATCAGAAATATTGAATGTAGCAATTGAATTGACTAAAGAATGATTTGCAAATTGGACATCCTCCCAAACCAGAATAGGTTCAGAGAGGCTGCAGCATAGTCATGTGGTGGAGGAAGATGTTTGGATGGTAAAAAAAAAAAAAAGAGAGTATGGAAAATAGAAATGAAATGAGGCGTAGAAACAGCCAGACTCATTACAGGTCAGAGTTTGCCTTATGTGAACCTAGTTTGAACAGTTGGCTGCCTGACCAAAACTTGGTGATTGGCACAAGAGTAGGTTGCAGTCTGTTCTACACATCCAGTTAGAGTACAGTTCTTTATGTATAAAGAATCTTTAAAATATGTAAAGAGGCAGCTTTAGGCTAAACTTCATTTAACAATGTTTATATACATATATTATATATAATTATATGTAACAACATATAAAATATATTTAAGTGTATATATAATGATATATAATTATAATATACAGAACTATATATAACATATTTAACTATATATAGTTAGATATATAGTTATATATACATATATGTAGTTACATATATAGTTATATATACATGTAATTCTATCTATCTGTCTGTCTATCTGTCTGTCTGTCTATCTATCTATCTATCTATCTATCTATCTATCTATCTATCTATCACTGCTACTGCCATTGCTATTGTCTTACTCGTAGCCCCTAGGCTGTTTCACTAACCTATTAATTTGTTTTCTAATTCCTTTCTGACTCATCATATACATCTTCTGTACCTCTAACAAAGTGACTATTTTGTGGTTAGTAAAATCAAAATTCTGTTTTAACTCACAGAGTTCCTCTATATTATCTAAAGTCTCACCTGCTATACCCTCACCCCATCCCGCCATCTGTCCCCACCGAAACCTGAGCTACAGTCCCTGACATTGCTCAATATTACACAGCAAGTAAGCAGTAAACCCAAGACACGAAGTTGGTTGTGAAGACCCAGAACCTTACTATTTCCTTCATTCGTTTATACAATCGTTGGTCCTTTTGTTATTGCATTTGTCTGCATCCGTAAAATAAATATTCCATGACCTTCTCTTTCCTTCCCTCTTCTGTGTCCCAAACCTCAGTCCCTCAGGAGGTGCTTGGGAGTGTCTATTCTAAGTGACTCCCTCAGGGTAAACCCATTCTATGTTGTTCACTGAAATGGAAATTTCTACTCCCCACCATTCACCCCATGTCATCTCCTACTGTGAGTGCATGTCATTACATTCAACTTATACTGTGAGTGCATGTCATTACATTCACCTTAACATCATCTAAAACCAGTCAGGCAGTCACACTCTTTAAGGAGTAAAATTTATGTTACAGCTAAAATAAAAATTAAAAAAGTCAATTATCTTAATGAGTTGCAGGTGGAGGAGAGAGAGAAAAAAAGAGGCATTTGAAAGGGCATGCCAAGGTGTTATGGATGATGGAAACCAGACAAGTACTGCTCAACTCCTAGAGCAGAGAGGATGACTGTGTCTGAATGTTGGGAATAGAGCAAGCAGCTGTCCTACCAGATCCTGAATGAGTTAATTCTTAGCCAAGAGAGTATGACGGAGGCTGGGGTAGTATGCTGGGAAACTGAATGCAGCATTAAAATCTGTATCATGAGAAGGAGAGAAACTATTTGGAGGTGAAAAAAAAAAGCAGTGGAATAGAAAATAAAGGTAAAATAAAGAATGATATTGACATTCTAGTCCTACCCAAAACCTCTCCCATGTATGAAGAAGATGAGTTCCTGAAGGAAACGAGGTCAGATGAAAAAGCCTCGCCTCGGTTTTAGGTATATCTTTTAAACAAGGAGAGGTTATGCCATTTTCAACTACTAAATTTCTTTCTGGAAAATGACCTAAGTTATAACAGGAAATTGATGTAAGATTTATTTGTTTCTATAGGTTTTCTCTCTCTCTCTTTTTTTTTTTTTTTGGCGGGGGTCGGGAACTGAGTCTCACTCTGTTGTCCAGACTGGAGTACAATTGCACAATCTCGGCTCACTGGAACCTCCACCTCACAGGTTCAAGCGATTCTCTTGCCACAGCCTCCTGAGTAGCTGGAATTACAGATATGTACCACCATGGTCAGATAATTCTTTTGTATTTTAAGTAGGCCATGTTGACCAGGCTGGTCTCAAACTCCTGACCTCAGGTGATCCGCCTGCCTCTGCCTCCCAAATATTGCTATGGTTTTAAGGTGTTTTTCTTTGCTTTGTGTATGTTTGTTACCTTTGCTGCTTTGCTTTTAAATAACCAGGGAGACAACAGTCCTCAAAAAGGCAGGAGCAGATTAACAGTAACTGGCCAAAAACAATCCTTACTTAAGATACTCCCGGTTGCCCATCTTTTCTAAAGGCCAACTCAAGTCACATTGAAACTGCCTTTGCAAATACTACCACAGAGAGAAGTGTAGCATGGCTGACTCCATCCTGCTTCTAGCCTCAGTTTGGCTGTTCTCACTCATTCCTGGCTGTAGGCCAGCCTAACGATGAGAGGAATTTAGTTTGTATTATAGTTTAACTTTGAAGCAAGTGTGATAATAGTCCGACCCTAAAACTGATCCTCACCTTGGTCAGGGATTTAAACCACGTTTGTAAAACTAATGAAAGACCAGGAGATTAGGATTATGAGTGTCACGCGCATCCATGTGAAGAGACCACCAAACAGGCCTTGTGTGAGCAAAAAAGATTTTTAATCACCTGGGTGCGGGCGGGATGAGTCCAAAAAGAGAGTCAGCAAAGGAAGTTAAGGGTGGAGCAGTTTTATAGGAATTGAGTAGGTAGTGGAAAATTACAGTCAAAGGGGGTTGTTCTCTTGGGGGTGGAGGCGGGAGTTACAAGGTGCTTAGTTGGGGAGCTTCTGAGCCAGGAGAAGGAATTTCACAAGATAATATCATCAGTTAAGGCTGGAATTGGCCATTTTCACTTCTTTTGTGATTCTTCAGTTGCTCCAGGCCATCTGGATGTATATGTGCAGGCTTGGGCTCAGAGGCCTGACAGTGAGAGGGGGATGAATTCTGCTAAAATGTAGGCATGGTTAAACTATAATCAGCAATCGTTCCATAGCTTGCTTTTCCATAATCCCTTACTTCTCCGGAGTTATGTGTCCAGAAGTCACAAGATTAGTGACTTTCCCAATTGCTCCCATAGGTAACATCGCTATTGCAAAACCAGTGACTGGTCTTTTAAGATGTTTTTCAGACTTTTGCATCCAAGTAACTGACCCCGCCTGGACCTGTGACTCATGGCTCAACCTCAACCATTCCTATGTTTCCCACCTAGTGGCTACTCAGCACACAGGACCCTTTTCCAAACCCCTATGATCTCATCCCCAATCAATCACAGCATCCATTCACTAGTGTTTGGATGAATGGAGGCAAGATGGTGCACTTCCGGGTTCTTCATCCCCCAACTTTTCCCACGTGTGAGAAAATGCAGCCGGCAACCCGGGAAGGTGCAGACCAACTAGGCATGCGCCAGATGATGTCAATCTGAAGAGACCAAGATTTACCTGGTCGCACCTGCGGAATGCCCCCCGACACGCCCGTGCCCCGCCTATTGCCCTCCCACTCCTAGAAAAGCGGCTCCGGACGAACGCCACGCATGGACTTCCCAGCTTCCCCACTGCGGTCGGGACTGTTGGAACTCAGTCCGAGAGCTGCACGGGTGACTCGGTTGGCCTCATTTGCCGGAGGCCAACAGACCTCTCCCTACCCACCTTCTTCCCCTGAAGCTAGGTGACCAAAATAAACTTGCAGTTTTGCTCCTACCCTTGCCTAGTCGCTGGTTCTTTTGTGCCCACTCTGGTGGTCTTAGAAAAACAAATCAGTTGGTGCCGAAACCCAGGAGGAGACCCCTCCTCAGGGCCCCCAGGGTCTGGGGAGCCTCCTCCTCCTC
>NW_016806659.1:161080-166066 GCF_001698545.2 Rhinopithecus bieti | reverse complement strand
TGATGTCAATCTGAAGAGACCAAGATTTACCTGGTCGCACCTGCGGAATGCCCCCCGACACGCCCGTGCCCCGCCTATTGCCCTCCCACTCCTAGAAAAGCGGCTCCGGACGAACGCCACGCATGGACTTCCCAGCTTCCCCACTGCGGTCGGGACTGTTGGAACTCAGTCCGAGAGCTGCACGGGTGACTCGGTTGGCCTCATTTGCCGGAGGCCAACAGACCTCTCCCTACCCACCTTCTTCCCCTGAAGCTAGGTGACCAAAATAAACTTGCAGTTTTGCTTCTACCCTTGCCTAGTCGCTGGTTCTTTTGTGCCCGCTCTGGTGGTCTTAGAAAAACAAATCAACTAGACCCCTGACCACCAAACTATCCATAAAACCCTAGACTCTGAGTTCTTGGGGAGGCTGATTGGAGTAATTCCTCCCATCATTCTGTTCAGCTATGCCTGTGATTATTCAACTCTTTTTTCGTTGTGAAAACCAATTGTTTTCAGTGCATTGGCTTTTCTGAAAAGCAGGCAAGATGATCACCCATCAGATGATTACAACATAACTTTCTGGAGCCTAAAGCTTCACACACTCATCTGCCTGAAATTTCCTTAGATTTCAATCCCTACAAGTGCAAAACTTTTGCCAGGAACTACCAGTATTAACTCACATTCATATATAAGTCTTAGACATGGTTGAGGTGCAGAAAACAATTCTCCAAAATATGGTGCTTAGACATGCTGAATGCTTTTGAAAATCAAAAGTCCTCAGAAATAAGCCTCAGAATCAAGGTCCTTTTAACCTTGTCTTGTTCCTCCCCTTGAGCACAGGGAGGAACTCTCTATCTCTCTGAAATTTCCTTATCTGGACAGGAAAGCTTCTTACCAAAAGAAACACAACTGGCTTCTCTGCCCTCCCTGAACTCTCATTATCTATAGCAGAAAAGAAGACTGAAGAATGCAACCACATTTAGATGAACTTTTTCACAAGATAATGCCTGCCTCTGGGCTCATTCAAATTCCAAAGAGAGTCATTTACAAGTTAATTGCTGCCTCCCTTGTCCATTTTCCTTAATCGTTATTTACTGTCCTTCAAAAGAACTGTCTACATTCCTATATGCTCCCTACCCTAGGACAAAGGGTATATAAACTCCTCTACCCCAGTGGGGGTGCTGAGGTAATCATGTGATTTTTTTTTTTTTCTGTGCATGTTAAAAAATAAAGTGTATGCCTTTTTTTAAAATACCAATTTGCCTTTTTTCAGTTGATTTTCAGCACACTTTAAAAGGGTGAAAGGGGAGTTTTTCCTTTGTCCCTATAACATTTTTTAGGAATTACCTATTTCCATTTGATTGTGTGTTACTGTAGGGGCTAAGGCCCTTGCCCCAGAAGGTGCACTGAAAAACCAACTCTCAAAAGGCAGATTAACTGGAGAAAAGGCATACACATTTATTTAATATGTATATGAAACCACTTTCACAAAAACTGTAACAGCAATAAAATTATTGCAGTGAAAGAGATCTGATCTAACCAACTGCTATCTTGCCTTTAGTTTTCAAACTGCCCTTAGTTATTCCTGGGCTTGGGCCAAGTTAACTTTGGGAGACATTTAGTTTATAGTTTAAATGGTAACAGCCCTTCCTCAAAACTCAACAGCCTTTGTAAAGGTAATGAGAGACCACTAGGCTAAGGGTAGGAGGATAAGAGAAGACTGAATTTGGCTATGGTGTAGACATAAACAATTACCAGCCATTACTCTGGAGGTCACTAAATATGCGACTTCCCCAATTACTTCTACAGATAACATTACTATTGCAGAACGTAAGATTGGCCTTTTGAGATGTCTTTTCAGATTTTTGGCATATCTTATGAACAATGGTTCCACCTGGATCCACCGACCACACCTGTGGTACCATCCACAGGTGACTCAGCAAGCATGAGGATCATTTCCCACACCCCTATGATTGCAATCCAACCAATCAGCAATAAGCACCCATTGCCTAACCAAAACCCCCATCCTCTAAGCTATCTTTGAAAAACCTTTGCCTTCAAATTCTTCAGGAGGGTGATTTGAGTAATAATAAAATTCCTGTATCCAATTTAGCCAGCTCTACATGTATAAAACTTTTTCGATTGCAATTCCCCTGCCTTGATAAATTATCTCCATCTGGGCAGCAGGCAAGAAGAACGGGGGCGTGGAGAGGTTGCATATATGTGGGGAGATCCACTGAATGATTACCACCCCTCGGCGTGGCTCAGAAGCTTATACAGCACCCTGGCAAAACAGGTTTTGGGAGTGAGGAGAAGTGGAATTTTGTGGAGGGGAGTACTAGGGAGAGTAAGTGGATCAGAGAATAGATATTAACTTGTATGCTATTTAGTGAAAGCGTCCATTCAGGTGTGGTTATATTCTTGGTCTTACAGGAAGAGGAAGAAAAAACAATTTTTCTCCTTGGTGGGTCTAAATTTTAGGCAGATAAACATCTGTGCTTTTGGAGAGATGTTGGGCGTTAGGGGTGAGGTCAGAGAGACCTTGAGCCTTCTTCAGTTCAGCAACTCCAAACTCCATGTTTAAATTCTTCGCATAGTTACCTTGGCCTATGCTCGGGAATGGACAAAGACAGCTTGGAGATAAGAAGCAAGATGGAGTCAGATCAGATTTCTCTCACTGTCATCAGTTTTTCTTGCAAAGGGACTTCAGTCTCAAATATCTGGTCTTAGCTTCAGCACAGGCGTCAGTGAATAGCAGGAGAACTAATACAAAGAAAGCAGCGAAGGCACCATTCATTCCCAACAAACTAAAGTGCACGGACGTTTGAAAAACTTTCTTAGTCACCTCTTTTTCATTTTGGTTTTAGGGAGTTTTTTCTCTGTCTGCTTTACTTTAATTGGTTAAAATTTTTTTTAAACATAACCATCTCTGATTTATTTTATAGCATTCCAGCTAATTCCTTTTAAAATTTTAATTACTTAAAATCAATTCAATATCCAGTCATTTAAAATTGTTTTAATAATTTGTCTTTTAAAAAACTCCCAAATTAACAACTTTTCAGTAGCTAATTTGTCGGGCACTAGTGTTACCGGAAAGGGATTCTGATCCAGATTCCAAGAGATGGTTCTTGGATCTCGTACAAAAAAGAATTTAGGGTGAGTCCATAGAGTAAAGTGAAAGCAAGTTGATTGAGAAAGTAAAGACACAAAAGAATGGCGACTCCATAGGCAAGAAAGTGCCATGGGGTGCTCTACTAAGAATACTTATAGTTATTTATTGATTATATACTACATAAGGGGTGGATTATTCATGAGTTTTCCAGGAAAGGAATGGCAATTTCCAGAACTGAGGGTTCCTCCAATTTTAGACCATATAGGGTAACTTTCTGACACTCTCATGGCATTTGTAAACTGTCATGGCGCTGGTGGGAGTGTCTTTTAGCATGGAAATGCATTATAATTAGCATATAATGAGCAGTAGATGACCAGAGGTCACTTGCATTGCCATCTTAATTTTGGTGGATTTTGGCTGGCTTCTTTTGCCTGGCCTAAAACCACAATCTGTTTTATCAGCAAAATCTTTATGACTTGCACTTTTTTTCCAACCTCCTATCTTTTCCTGTGACTTCGAATGCCTAACTTACTGGTAATGCAGCCCATTAGGTCTCAGACTTATTTTCCCAGTTGCTATTCAAGATGGAGTTGCTCTGGTTAAAACACCTCAATATATTTCTGTCCACACTTTTACAATGGAACCCTTAATCCTAAGGGTTGTAGAGGGGTGAAGATCCATCTTCTATAACTTCTTCACTCAGAATAATGACGATGATATTTCAGCCTAACTATTAGGGTTTCTGACATTTAGAGTAGAGAAGATCTCATTCAGAAAGTGTAGGTATGGCCAGGGCCATTCATAACTCTGAGTTCCAACAAAAGGTGATATCTAAAAGATTAATAAGTGTTCACCTTAAGAAAACATACAGTAAGCTTATACTGCATTCCTACACAGAGTACAACAGCAATATAGTCCACAACAGTAAAGCAAAATTATCCCAAGTAAATAAAATAAGAAGGCTTTCCATGAACTGGGGAATTGTTGGAAGCAAGCAGATAGAAGGTCACTAGCTGATTCCAATGTGTGCCCAGAATTAGAATATTGATCCAGATATTTAAATTACCCATCCCTCTTGTTTCTTCTGAGCAGCAGCCAGAAATCAGTGGTTGGTTCACAGGAATAAGCAGAATCCATCTAAATTTCAGGAAAAAATGTGAAAAACAACTGATGAGACTAGAATCTAATAACAAGTGTTCCATACTTGTTGAAACATATTTTTGCTCTTTTCAGTCTCCCATTTTACTAAAGACAAATCAAGGTAGAAATGAGTTGTTTGCAAAATAAACTTTGGTCTTATTATATTTGGCCTGATTATTTGCATAAAGTGCAGCAAGAATGATTATTTGCCATGGAGGTTCTTTTTAACTGCCTTTAATGGAATTTTGTTCCATAAGGAATGTCAGATAAGACCTTTTTTAAAGTTGAGCCCAGTCATCAGTTTGCACCATCAAATACCTATATGAGCTGGGTAAATTCCTCTCCTGTTTAGGTCACAAGATAACTTCTTGCTCCTGAACCTGTCAGAAAGTGACATTCTTTATTACCACAAGTCAGGAATCCTGTACAGGGACTGTGGAGACAAGGTATGAGGCCAGTTTTCTCAATGGGCTTTTGTTGGTTCTATAAGTCAAATTTAATTCCTTAAAGGAAAGCATGCCATTCCAGTCAAAGCCTTCATGAAATAACCAGTTTCTCCAAATGTATCCAGTTACAAAAGAAAACAGATTCTTATTGCACTTATGCAAATAACTATAAGCCATAAGTTAAGAATACTCACAAGTAGTTTCCAAATTTTGGAGAAATAAGGCAGAGAGAAACAAATATGCTCCAAATTTTGTTCACAGGAGCATAACTTACTCAAGTGTTAAAAGCTGTCAGTAGCTCAAAAAAAA
>NW_016806659.1:154426-159191 GCF_001698545.2 Rhinopithecus bieti | reverse complement strand
TTCACAAATATATACCTCAAATACATAATGGCGGGTTCAATTCACAAATATATACCTCAAATACATAATGACGGGTTCACTTTACAAATATATACCTCGAATACATAATGACGGGTTCACTTTACAAATATATACCTCAAATACATAATGACGGGTTCAATTCACAAATATATACCTCAAATACATAATGATGGGTTCAATGTAAACGGATTTGTTTACAAGTAATTTAATTTTGGGCATAATATATATCTGATACAATATTTGGAGATTTTATGTTTCTCTTGCCATGCATAATTTTGAATAGGCTACATGATATTCTTTATAGATTTGTTTTTATTTATGTCTGAGTCTTTTTATTTGCTGTGCCTGGTGTGACAAGGTAGCATGATGACTATGCCCCACAACATTGTAATTTCTTCCTAAGACATTGTTTACAAACAGATAATTCATGTTGATAATTTGTGGCTTCATTGAATTCCTGAGCATTTTTCTTTGACCAAATAGTCTTTCCACAGTAAAGGCAGATGTGGACTATTTGGTAACCTCAAGCGAGTTTAAGATAACTATCGAGAGTCAACAGTGGCAAATTAAGAGAATTGGTATTCCTTGTTCTTACAGACTTATGGGTGAGTGTTCTATTTTGTGTGCCAAACTGAAGATTCCAGCACTGCACATAGGGATGTATTTAATAGTTAATGGAGGAAACAGAAAGGCATGAGATTTTTTTTTTTTTTTTTAAGAGACAAGGTCCTGTGGTGTTGCCCATGCTGGACAAACTCTTAGGCTCAAACAGTCCTCCTCCCTCAGCCTTCCAAGTAGTTGGGACTACAGGCGAGCTCCTGATTTTTTAAAAATCAGAACTAATTATTTTGAATAATCCACTACTGGTTCTCTAGCACCATCTGTTATTTTGCATCTTAACACAGTTCCTGTATTGTAAGATGAATGAATCTTGATAAAAATGAATGGTTTATCTTCTTCAAAATGTACCAGCCAAAGATTCAGAACTATTTAAATACTATATACAGTTCATCATCTGGTAGATAAAGCAGTAGCTCAAAAAAAAAAAAAAAAAAAAAAAAAAAAAAAAAAAAAAAAAAAAAAAAATTTTCCCCCCCCCCAAAAAAAAAAAAAAAAAACAAAAAAAATTTTAAAAAAAAAAAAAAAAAAAAAAGTTTTCCCAGCTCCAAAAAGACAAAACAAAGCATCAGCAACATTTTAAGCAAAAAATCAGAAACGATTACTTCAGTTTTCTACTTACTCAGTCTATGCAGTTAAATCCTGTTCCACTTGAAATTCATGAACATTTCAGCTCTCTCTGAGAGTCCTGAAAGTTTTTCCCTATATGCTAATGTCACAGTCTCCAAAGTTATCAGAAACTTGCATTCAAAAGCACCTGTCAAAGTCCTATAGCTGATTACAAACCATCTTTTGAAGAGGATCAAAACAAGATGACAATTGTCTGTGGATGACAAAAAGCCTTAGGACAGCCACTATTGAAGCCACAATTGACTAGGAATTTTGGTTATTTCTGTGGCATACAACAATTGCACATAACAATTAAAACTATTAATAACATACACTAAGTTTATATCAGAATTAAAGAAGTTTCCCGTAATTTTGGAACACATACCAGTAACATATTTATACAAATACAGCCAAAAGAAATCCAAACACCAGCTCATTTTTGACAATGCTTCCTGTATTAGTTTTATACCAAACATGCCAAGTATGTCTCTTTTGGACTTTAGAGGGCCTACTATCTAAAGATTAATTAGGTCAGGATAAGACATAATTTAAAATTTAATCTTGGAAAGTTTGTAAAATATCAAAGGTTTAAAACCCTTGATATTATAAAATAGAATTCCAGGTCACCATAAGTCATTAATTTAGCCAAAATGAAAACTCAAAATTATTAGAAGAAAAACCTTTACTCATTGATAGAGGGAAGACTTAGCTTTCCAAACAATTTGTCTCGTCTTTCCCTTGTTTTTCCTTTAGTTTATCCTAAAGCCAAACAAGTTTTTAAAATTATTTTTTAATTTGACATGAAAATCCTGTTCAAGAGTTAAAGCCAAATTTCACCCTTTGCATTAGCGTACCATTAATGTCAACCCCAATTCTTAATAAAACCTTATATACAAATATATTCAATTTTAATATCTGACCATAAGGTAAGTTTCTTATGAAACTTTTATAATCCTTTACAAATTTTTGTTAAAGAGCAGATTAGTACTATAAGAAAACTCAGTTGTGCTTTTATTCCAATATTCAATTTACGGAAAAACTGAATGATATCCCTTTAACTTCAGCCAATATTTTCCACACATAATTTCTTTAACAAGATTAATTTTCACAAAGCTTCCACAACTTACTCAAACGTTCAGCTATATCCTATTCAACTTAGAAGTATCCTTTAACCTTCTGACACGATTTGGCTGTACCCCACCCAAAATCTCATCTTGAATTCTAATTTGGATTATAATCAGCACATGTTAGGGAGGGACCTGGTGGGAGGTGATTAGATCATGGGGGTGGTTTCCCCATGTTGTTCTCATGGTAGTGAGTGAGTTCACATGAGATCCGACAGTTTTATAAGGGGCTTTTCCCTTTTCTCTATGCACTTCTCTGTCCTGCCACCATGTGAAGAAGAAAGTTTTTGCTTCCTTTTCTGCCATGATTGTAAGTTTCCTGAGGCCCCCTCAGCCCTGCAGAAGCGTAAGTCAATTAAACCTCTTTCCTTTATAAATTACCCAGTCCTGGGCAGTTCTTTTAGTAGTGTGAGAACAGACTAATGCATCCTCTAAACTAGACAAAACAAAAAAAAAAAAAAAAAAAAAGAAGAAAAAAAAAAGAAAAAAAACTACATTCCCATCAATTCTTATAATCTTCTCCCAAAACCACATTTTACTTTCTTTACATACCTTTCATGTAAAACTTTTTCCAGTAGTCTCAGGTACATGTTACACTGTTAACTCTTAGTAACATTTACTTTGGAGAAAAACCTGGTAAGTAAGTGATTCTAATTTTGTTCTAGGACACCAGACAGAAGTCCAGATAAAGTCTGACTCATTCCAGCACAGCTAGGAGGCAGGGCTAACTCCACATGTGCTCAGAACTTAACTAGACTCTAATGACTCCACAGCAGGTAAGTTGAACAATTTTCAAAGGTCAAAGAAGCAGCTTATAACCTTAAATCATTTAGCAAACCTAATATCTGATCTGTAAAATTTAGACTAAATGTCTAATTTTGAAGACATTTTACTTTACCAATAACCTTTATTTTTTTTTAAATGAAAGCAAGTTCAGCCCCAAGGACTGTGACTTGGATATTTTAGTGATTATTTTTTGATTAAATGCTAAACAAGGGGTAGATTATTCAGGAGTTTTCCAGGAGAGGGGCCGGGAATTCTTGAAACTGAGAATTTCTTCTCTTTTTCGACCATATGGGGTAACTTCCAGGAGTTTTCATGGCATCTGTAAATTGTCATGGTGCTGGAGAATTATAGTGAGTGTTTTCTTCTTGATTGTGGCTGGCTTTAGCTGGCTTCTTTACCACATCCTGTTTTATCAGTGGGGTTTCTGTGACCTGTGTTTTGAGAAACAAGTCCTGCTGAACTCCTATCTCACAGTGCACCCCAATGTTAAGAATGAACATCAACTTAGCCACTTACCAATTAACCCTGGCTCTCCTTCTAACTCTTCCTTGCCTCAATTTCCTCACCAAATTATTGCGAAGATTAAATCAATTTTTTCCTGTAAAGTACTTTCTATAGTACCTCTGCACTGTACCTATCTGTAATAAGTTAAACACACTTTATTACTTTTTAGTCTGAACCTAACAGCTTTCTCTCAGAATTCTAAGGGAGTATTATTAAAGTTATGTTCTACTTCAGCAAAATAGGAGAAGTCTACATTTATGCTGAGAACTATGGTAATCTATATATACTATCAGAAATGTTATAAATTTTTCCTGGATATATTATGTGAAGATTTTGAGACAGGTTCCTAGAAGTGGAATTGTAGGTATTCATATTTTAAATGTTGGTAGTTATTGTCAAATTGCCTTTTATACCAGCAGTATTTGAAAGTGCTTATTTCTCCACATCTTAACCAATAATAAATATTAACAACTTACTAGATTTTTGCCAGTTTAATGAGGAGAAAAACCTCATTTTAAGTTTGTTTTGCTCTAACTACCAGTGAGAACAGACATCTTTCTAAAAAATATGGAATGCTTCATGAATTTGCATGTCATCCTTTCACAGGGGCCATGCTAATCTTCTCTGTATCATTCTAATTTTAATATATGTGCTACCAAAGTGAGCACAACCAATAATCTTTAAAAATGTCTTTATATCCCAAAGCTTACTAAAGCCATCTGAACTAAAAGGCATTACGGTTTATATTTTTCTGATAAAATATTTGAATTAAGTGCCTACTATTTTTAAGCCAATTAATCAAAGCTCTTTCATATCACACACACAGCACCTATAAATACATAGTCAGAAGAGGATCTAGTACTTCTAAGATTTTTCATTTGCCATTTTCAAGTTTCTCTTTAAAGCATGCAGTTTCTATGACTTAATAAGCAGGCACAACTGAAAGCCAAAACAAATCCCCCCAAACTAAGGATCTCTTATTTATTTATTTATTTATTTATTTATTTATTTATTTATTTATTTATTTTTGAGATGGAGTCTCACTGCTTTGTCGCCCAGGCTGGTATGCAGTGGCACAATCTCAGCTCACTGCAACTTTCACC
>NW_016806659.1:103451-154254 GCF_001698545.2 Rhinopithecus bieti | reverse complement strand
CCCCCCAAACTAAGGATCTCTTATTTATTTATTTATTTATTTATTTATTTATTTATTTATTTATTTATTTTTGAGATGGAGTCTCACTGCTTTGTCGCCCAGGCTGGTATGCAGTGGCACAATCTCAGCTCACTGCAACTTTCACCTCCTGGTCTCAGGCGATTCTTATGCCTCAGACTCCCGAGCAGCTGTGACTACAGGCGCCTGCCACTGTGCCCAGCTAATTTTTTTTTTGCATTTTTAGTAGAGGCAGGGTTTCACCACATTGGCCAGGCTGGTCTTGAACTCTTGACCTTGTGATCCACCCACCTCAGCCTCCCAAAGTACTGCGATTACAGGTGTGAGCTTCCTCACCTAGCCAGGATCCTATTTTTATACCAGATCCTGGATCCCCCCACAGAAAATCAGCCCATCTCCCATAGGAATCTTATCTCTCAGTGGGGGTGGGCACATTTCCATACTTTCTAGAAGGCCAAGGGCGCGGCTTCTCTGATCAAAACATGCACAGAGCAAAGTATCCTCCTACAACTGCCATTAGACATCCCTAAAAGTGTATTTTCTATCTGGTTATTACCCACCAAAGCTCTTTCATAATTCAAAGTAATTTCTGATATGCCCTCAATAGTCAAAAATGTCAGATAATGTAATGCAAAATGGAATAGAGCCTTGGATTTTGAAAGAGATTTACCCACTGTTAATTCCTGAGGTTTTGTGAGGAAAATAGAAGTTTTTTTTTTTCTTCCCCAAAACAGGGTTAGTGTCACCTCCTCTGTTTTCCTCAGGAGTCCCAGGCTGCTGGAAATTCTCTTAGATCATCTAATGTGTGCATTAAGAGTAGCAGACAAAATGGAGAAAGACAATTCAGTCAACTGAGAAGAAAAAAAAATGTGTTTTTTTTTCTTCAGAAAAATAAGATTCAAGAAGAGAAAAAACATGAAGGCCTTTTAAATATATGTAGTTTGGATATCCACTTTTTAATTAAACTGACATAACAATATCACTTTTAAAAGTAATCTTTTTAATTCTTTTTATTACCTAACTTTAGCCAGGGCAAACAGCCAATACGTCTGGCTTTTGTGGTTTACCAAAGGTAACCTCCCAGGTACTCAGAGAAAGGAAAATTCAAGAAGGGAAGTCAGAAGTTGTTCATGGAAGGGAAGATAATCAATACAGGGCAAAAGTCACACAGATATCAAACCAGAAAGGACTCATTTCCAAAATTAGGAACTGAACCCCGAACTCAGGCCATCATTAGGAAAAGACAAAGCCTTAACTACTGAGCTACAGCACTGGGCAGTTTCCATTGTTCTTCCCAGAAGAAGTCTAAAGCAGCCAATTTTGAACTTGCAAAGGCTCAAGATAATTTCTAGAGCTAACTATGACATGAACCCTCAAATTCCTGTTCCCTGGCGGTCAGAGACCAAGAGAAACTATTGCCACGTGGTTACAAGGTCAAGCTCTCAAGGACATAAAACAAGATGAGAGTAAATCTTCATTCATCTTTTTCTTTTTTTCTTTTTTCAGCTACCTGCAGCAAACTTTGCAACTGACCAGCTTGCCAGGCTGGTTTGAACAGTGGGTTTATGGGGTCCTAAGTCGATGTTCTATCCTAAAACACTCCTTTTTATGACAGCAATACAGAGAGACACATTTATAACACAAAGTAAACCAGATTCTCTACAGCTTAAGAGTAACCTCACAAATCCTTTTTCCCATTAATCAAAACTTTACAGAGAAAATAAACAGTGATTTTTACCACGCATTCAATCAGTTTGCATAGAGAGAGAGAGAGGTCAGTAGCCTGACTGGTAAGAAATTCTTACCCTTTGGCCAGCATGTGAAGTTTCTAGACTCCCTTGTCCTGAGCAGTCCTAGTGACCCTGCTTGCTGCACCGAACCCCTGGGGGCCAAGCCACATTACGAAGGAAAATTACCTTTTTCCATTTCATAAAGCCATAGGCAAAAGCGTCTCAGTTTTGCAAGACACCACTCAAGAGGTTGCACGAGGTAACGAAATTAACATTTTCCATTATGGTCAGAGCAAAATACATGTGATTCGACAAAACATAGACATTAGTCACTTCACTTAGCAGCCAATATCAAACTAGCAAGTCCCAAACTTGCCCCAGGATGGGCTTTGTCATCTTTAATTCATTCACATTGGGTTAGAATGACCTCTGACCAGGAGTTTCAACATGTGGACTCTGGTCAAGCTGGTGGCCCTGAGGAACAGAAAAGATAGAAAAGGGAAATGAGAGAGAGAGAGAGAAAAAAAAAAAAGCATTGCTTGCTGCAGGGTGGGGAAGGCAAAGAGCTCAGGGAGGCAAGAGAAAGTCCCACCTATTGCAGCAATACCGAATCATACGTTCAGACAGCCGTTTGTCAGTTGCGAAGGAAACTTTTCCAGCAGTCCCATCAGCTCTCAAGTCTCCCGCTTTAGGAAGGAAGAAAGCTCCCCATGTCCCATGATTATGCACATGCCTAATCCTGTCCCCGACAGCCATCAGCAAAGAGTGCAAGGCAGATTAATCCAAAGAGAATAGTGGTTAACATCCCAAGTGCAAAATCCATTTTTAACCAAAAGAGACTTTACTAAGAGAAGTCTTTCGCCCTCTAAATCTTAGGAAGGACACTAACCTTCTTAAGTTGGACCTTTAACCCAAGTTTGCTCAAGCGTTCTTGCCTTTTATTAAGAAGTGTCTTGGTCAGGTGTGGTGGCTCACACCTATAATCCCTGCACTTTGGGAGGCTGAAGCAGGCAGATTACAAGGTCAGGAGTTCGAGACCAGCCTGTCCAACATGGTGAAACCCCATCTCTACGAAAAATACAAAAATTAGCCAGGTGTGGTAGCAAATGCCTGTAGTCCCAGCTACTCAGGAGGCTGAGGCAGGAGAATCACTCGTTGCTTAAACCCAGGAGCAGGAGGTTGCAGGGAGCCAAGATTGTGCCATTGTACTCCAGCCTGGGTGTCAGAGTGAGCCTCTGTCAAAAAAAAAAAAAAAAAAAAAAAAAAAAAAAAAAGAAAGAAAGAAAAAGAAAGAGATGCCTTTAACTCTCTCTGTCTTAGGTGAGACTGTAATCTTCTTAAATTGGGCCTCTAACCCAATTTCACCCTTTCCCTGGGTAAAATGTACCCTGACACTTACCCAAAGCTGGCCAATTGGTGCTGCATTCTGTTTCCTTTGGGCTGGGGATTTCCTCAGAATAGTGCCTTCATGGTTGCCAGGAAGATGTTATTGGAAAGTGGTGCCAGTCCAAACCCCAGGAGAGGGTTCTTGGACCTCATGCAAGAAAGAATTCAGGGCTAGTCTACAGACTAAAGTGAAATAAAGTTTATTAAGAAAGTAAAGAAACAAAAGAATGACTACTCCAAAGCAGAGCAGTGGCATGGACTGTTCAACTAAGTATACTTACACTTGTTTCTTGATTATATGCTAAACAAGATGTGGATTATTCCAGAGTCTTTTGGGTAAGGGGTGGGCAATTCCCAGAACTAAGGGTTCCTCCCCATTTTAGGCTGTATAGGATAACTTCTTAACGTTGCTGTGGCATTTGTAAACTGTCATAGTGCTGGTGGGTGTGTCTTTTAGCATGCAAATGCATTATAATTAGTGTATAATGAGCAGTGAGCACCACCAGAGGTCATTTTCATTGCCATGTTGGTTTTGGACGGTTTTGGCTGACTTCTTCTCCACAATCTGTTTGATCAACAAGGTTTTAATGACCTGTATCTTGTGCCAACCTCCTTAGTCATCCTGTGACTAAGAACGCCTAACTTACTAGGAATGCAGCCCAGTAGGTCTCAGACTTATTTTACCCAGTCCCTATTCAAGATGGAATCACTCTGGTTTAAATGCCTCTGATACCAGGGCACAGAGAATAGTCTTCTATAAAGGATTTCAAGTCTAGAAAAAAATGGGATTTGAAGCTACAGCCCCCTTTTTTGTAGATGGGAGAAGTGCAAGCCAGAGATGGCAAAGACCTGTCCAAATCCTGCCAGTTGGATCACAGAAAGGCCGGGCTCAGAGGCTAGGGTCCTGAGACAGCCTCCTCATCAGGCCCCCTCCCATCAGCAGCTGACACCACGACTGTGGATGGAAGGCTGTCCCCTTCCTATGGTATTTGAAAGGAAAAAATTGCTACTCAATTCTGCAGTGGTTGTCCTCATAAGGACAACATGCAGGGTAGCAGCCTTCTCTCATCTCTTTCATTTCATTCTGTATCCCATTCACAAGTCTGGTCAAGCATTCTTTCCTTTTATTAAGAGGGGTCTTTAACCCTCTCTGTCTTAGGAGAGACTATAATCCCTTAACCCAATCCCATCCTTTACCCAGGTAAAATGTACCCCACCACTTACCCAAAGTAAATTGGATAATTCTCTTTTCTCTGTTAATGCTCAACTGTGCAACATGAGTAATCACCTCCTCGTTTTACTTGCATTTTATACGTTTGGGGTTGTAACTTGAAGGTTTTTTGTTGTTTATTTTGTTTTGTTTTAATCAACTAATCCCAAATATTCTGTTAAAATGAAATGTACACAACATGAAAAAGAGCTTCTGTTGCTGTTGCAAATCTATCCTGTCCCTTAGAATGCAGGATCTACAATGTTTGGGTTTCCATCGTATTACTTTTTTCTTTGGTTGGATGCTAATTATGCATTACCTTTATAGAAAAACTACCGGTCAGCAAATCAGCAAACAGTTACTGAGATCACGCTAGATGTCAGACACAGGTTAGCAAAGCAGCGTAGTCTAGAGGAAAGTCTAAGGCCATTGAATTTAAAGCAAGAAAAAAAAGAAGAATTTGAATTTTGACTGTGAACATACCATCTATAAAAGCTATAATTACTCAGAATTTTATTTCCTCAATATTAAATTAATGTTATTGATCTTCCACTTGAACTACTAGAAGTAATATATTTAAATATATATTAAATATTCTCCAACAGTAGTTCAAGTAAAGGATTAATAGCCATATATATGTGTGTGTGTGTGTATATATCTGTGTATGTGTATATATATAAAGAAAGAGAGACAGAGACTGACATGTTGCATATGCTGAATAAATGGATAAATGGTCATTGTTATATTTATTTATTTACAAATTTCACAAACTTACTTTCTGCTGAAGTAAAATACATTTGTTTTCATTTTCCCTAAGTTAATGTATTTGGTTCTTATTTCTAACATTTCTATTATTTTTTAAATTATTTCTTCACCATCGGATTTGTGAGGTTGTTCAATGCAGTTTCATGGAAAGCCTGCATGTTGCAGGGCATTGGAAGATAGAATGCTTACCTCCCTCTTCCACTGTCTCTAGGACCATGGAGACAGGTCTTTAAACTTCTGTGACCTCCCTTGCTTGGAAGAAAGGCCTCTTCTTGTGTGAACATTAAGTTGTGTCTTCCAGTGACATGCATCCAGAATGACCATGGCCCAGCTCCAGAGGCTCCCATCACAGGAAGCCTTGTGAATATTTGTTCTGAGTGAGGATGACACAGCTCCTGGTCATCATTCAGCAGTTAAATTTGTTGCATCCTCTACATAGTACAATGAAAGGTTATGGATCAAATTCAGCCAGAGCACGAGATACCTAGGGCAGTGTCTGGGCCGGGTGCTCTGACTGTGACCAATGGATATGTCAGTGTTAATTCTTTTACCTGAACACTCACATGAGACACATTGCCTAAAATTATTTCAAGGCTCAAAACAACTTCTGTATGCTGTCTCCAAACTCAAGTTCCTTCTGCAGACAAAAGAGAGCATTTAGGAAAACAGGCATTTCAGAAAGAGGAGATAAATACAGTGAAAGGCAGGAGCCCTGAGAGGCTCATGGGAAGGCACAATCTCAACAACCCTGGGGTTTGTGCCATCCTTAAGAATGAAAAAAGAGCTGGAGAAGGTGTGGCTGATCAGAGGAATTCCAGGGGCACAATGACAAGCCCTGAATTCTTGGTCAAGTGACTAAGTCCTTCTGTTAGTGTCACACATTCTTTCTATTTCCTTATTTCCTTCTGTGTTTCTTTTCTTCCTTTCCTTTCCTCCAACAATTATTTAGGAATACCATAGGCCTAATCTAGTGGGAAAAGTTAGACATTCAAAAGTGAATCGGATGTGATCTTTGCACTCAGTGACATCACAATCTTTCATAAAGAGAGACTTCAAAAGATGAGTATGTCCTAACTATACAGTATAACAAAGCAAAACTACAAACTGCCCCACGTGAACACAGATGGAGGGCAAACTAACCCCGTTAAATGGTGAAAGGACAGGAAGGCTTTGAATAGGAAGTGGACAGTCATAAATTATTAGAATTAGAGGAAAAAAGGCTGAAAAAAGAAACAACAATTCTGATAAAGCAGATCTTATGCCTAAACACACACGTGCGCACACACACACACAAACACACACGGGTACACACAGATACACACAAACACACACACAGACTCACATACACAATCATAAACAGACACACACAGACAAAAGAAACACAAACATACAGATACACATGCAATCACAAACACACACAGAGACACACACACATGCAGAGAAGAACAATAGAACTTACAGAACTTAGTGTTTTACTTACAGTAAAAAACAATCACAGATAACAGCTAACATTTATTGAACATATAATTACATGTCAGGTAAGCGTATCATGTTTATCAGCTTAGTGTTTCTCACACTATCTGTCATAAAGAACCATGTTTTTCTTACTTTTAATGTGTTACAGTTGGATAATAATCCAATTGCATTACTAATGCAAAACTTGTGTCCCATGTGACTTAATACATCAGCTTGACAACATCCAAACCAATCTGAAACCTATTCAACTAGACCCATCCGCTGACCGCACACTTCGATGTCACGATAATGTCAAATTACTATAAAATCTTCAAATGTTTTCTCTCAGTGTCTGCACTGTTTGTGGACTAGTAACTAACCATGCTCCACAGGCAGAGGAGCTCATGGACACGTGACATGTGAGGCTGCACAGGACGCCATGCTCCTACGGGACCCGGGCTTGGTGACCTGCTCAGCTGTCATCATTTTGAAATTCCTGATGACCTCTGAGCAAGGATTCCTTCATTTCCCTTTTTGAACTGGGCCCTGCCAACTATGTAGCTGGTCCCATCCACAGATCACCCTCTGAGTAGCATGGTATGAATGCATTTAATTCTCACAAATGTTATTTGAGGTAGGTACAGTCTTTAGCTTCATTTTCAGAAGAGAAATGTGGGGCAAAAAGTGGCTGAGGCTAACACAGTTGATGAGAGATAAGCAGATCTGAAGCCAGGTAGTCAGTCTTTAAAGCCCAGACTCTCCACCACATGCAAAGTAAGGCAAACTCTGGGAGATTATTACACACCTAGCATTGCCAAAGCAGAAGAAGAGAATATAAATTTCTCATAGGCAGAAAGAATTTGTCCTTTCCAACCTGAAGTGAGGCTGATTTCAAAGATACTGCAGTATAGGCAGTAAGACTATGCTATTCTACAACTTGGTGAAGATGCCATGGGAAGGAACTGTCCTGAGATTTTTTTAATTTTTGGATTATCAATAGATGAAATGATTGTCAGTTTGGGATGCAATCCTGATAGGTCTGAATGGTCCAGAAACATTTCTTTCAGCTTCCCTTTCCTCAGGACATGGCCAGGTGACTGAGGCTCAATGAGACAGATAGGTGCATCAGGCCAGGAGCTCATGACATATCAGAGCAATTATAGTTGAGGGTTCTCTCCAGTGGCTAAAGATGATGGCAGCACGTCTAGTCCCCAAGGTTCGCGGCTGCCTCATGCCAAGTGCAGAGCCTTGGTTGTACCTTCTGTGGTGACCTGCATCTGGTGATAAGGGACATGGTATAGGGGTGATCTGTCCGGTGTCTGCTCTTGGCTCCTTTCCATTTACAACCCAGGTCTTCCATGCTTCACAACTATTCCTTCACTCCCTGACATCCTTTCAATAATTTTCACTTTTTCTCATACCAGCCCCAATCTATATGTTTTAATTGCTAACAAGAGCCTTTACTGAGACAAAGACTGAATGCAAACATGACATAACTCTGGACATTTCAAAGCAAAAGACAGCCTCGGTTTGAAAAGTGAGGCACTGTGGGTTGTACATGAAAGAGAGAGTTCCAGAAAGACCATGAAAAGGTGGTATTAGAATGGGGTTAATTATTCACTTTAAAATTAAATATTAATTATCAAGATTAATAACAATCTTACATTTAGGGAAGGCATTTTCTGCCTGAAGAACCTCTAAGAGCCCATTTGAATTTATAAGCCAAGGTAATATAGAGAACATAAAATCATTAATTAAAACATGAAATTCATAAAATATATACACCCTTAACCAGCAAGAAAAAAAGATTTGCAGAAGCCTACTATTAGCTTCCATTATTAACAGAGTTTAAGGGAGACACTAGTGGTTGGGTCGTTCAGTTCTTTCCACTGATGACTTTGTATTGTGCAGTCTTTTTTCTGTTTGTGCCAGGTCCCCGGAATCCTCTGCCAAAATGCTCTCCCTCCTCTATCATTTGTTCACGGCCTATTACTACCCTGCCAGCTACCTTCTCTCTAATCTGGAGGTATGGGGGGTATAGAGTGCAGGAAGGGAGCATGCCCGTGTTCTACAATGATGACACACAAACTCCAAGGTCCGGAAACTAGACTGAGGGAAAACCCAAAGGAGAATGCAAATGCTGTCACGCACTCGTTTTCTTGAGCAAGGCTGTGGGCAGGGGATAGCCATATGTAGTTCCCAATCTGTAGAAGTGATGTGATTACATTAACACACATAACATTCTAACACATGTGCTTCCCAAGATAGTCTGACAGTGACTTGAGATATCAGAGAAAGATTGGCTTGGGGTTTTTCTAATGATTAGTGAGTGGGAGACAGGGCCTTAAACTTCTGCTTGGAAGAAAGGCATCTTCTAGTGTGAACGTTGGGTTGTGTCTTCCAGGGGCGTGCTGCCAGCAAGGCCACAGCCCAGCTCCAGAAGCACCATCACAGGAAGTCTTGTGAATGTTTATCCCAAGTGGTGATAACACAGCTCCTGGTCATTCTTCAGCAGCTACATCTGTTGCATCTTCTACATGGTAGAGTGAAAGGGTACTACACAGGGAAACACGCTGGCCCCACCCCCTCTGTTCAATTCTGGACAAGGGTACAATCTTACATACTTGGTCACCTGCTTTTAAGGGCAGGTTAGGCAGCAGCAAAGGTGGCCTGGATGGAGAGATGCAGGGTGAAAGAACGCCAGGTGCAGCCACAGTGGCCAATGTGAAAAACAAAAGAGAACAGGACTGGGCTCCCAGAACAGAGCAAGGGCTGTGGGGACTAATCCCCTCCTGGGCCCAGTGCTGAGGCTTATGAATGTGTCTGTCTCATGGGAGGAAGGCTGCACAGCAGCAGCCCGGGCTGGACACAGAGGTCTGAGTCTGAAGTGTCCTGGGTGGGAGCCAGGGAACCTCAGAAGTGCAAAGCATCCACTTCCCCTACTTGCCATCATTTGTTAGAAATATGTTATGCAATTGCATTTTAACAGGTGTTTTCTATGCTTTTTTTCTTGGTTTTCATTAATGAAAGTGTAAAACATTTTCTCCATGTATAGAAAGCACACTGAAGCTCAGAGAGTTAAAGAAGTAGCCCACTCAAGGTCACACCGTTTAAAAATGGAAGACTCTGACCTCCAACCCATACTAGCTTATACTAGTCCTGCTCTGCCTGGATTCAGAGTCAGAGGCACCTGGTACCTGACCCTGGTGGAAAAGGACCACATGGACTTCCTAGGATTGGTGAAAGAAATTTATGTTAGGTTGGGGACTGAACTTCAACATCAAAATGAAAACAGTGCCCAGCAACAGCTGATGAAGGCTCCCAGTTCCCATCTTCCATTACCATAGGACCATGCCATGCTGTGTTTCAGGTCAGGGGACTTAATCACACAGACGGACTCATGCCCAATCTTTATCACAAACTTGCTAAATGATCTTTGCTGAGTTACTCAGCTTTTCCAAGCTTCCGTTGCTTCATCTGTAGGAAGGAATGAATAGTTTTCTACTCCACAGGATAGTTGTGGGGATTCAGTGAAATCAGCATGGAAAACATTTGGTCTAGCAACTGGAAGTGGGTTCCTGGACTCTAATGCTTTGTAGCGTTCTTCACACTTGTTCAGTTGCCATCATGAAGACTGCTTGTAGTCTAAGTCTGTATAAGTAAAAGAGTCAATAAAAGTTCCTTGTATTTAAAGAAAGCAAAGAAGCAATTCGGGGTTGGAAGGAAAAAGGAATCCCTATGTTAAAATAGGTAGAGGCATGTTGTGGAGGACGGAAAATCTGGCCAAATCTCTGGGTCTTGAGGCAAAAAAGGCAGAAACAAGGCACTCCAGAAGCTGAGCAGCACATGGTGTGTGGCTCGTCAGCCACTTACAGCCCTCTTGTTCCCAGGTGCTTGTTGTGGCTGCACACTGGAATCACATGAGAATGTTGAGGATGGCCCAGGCCATTCTGGTTTAATTGGTGTGGGTGCAGCTGGAGCCCCAGGAGTGGTTGAAGTTGCCAATGATTCTCCCGTGTGGCAGTGTCTGTTTAGATATCCAATCAACATGTCTGTCTCCTCCTCAGCCACTGCAGGCCCAGTTCTGAGGTTCCACTGGACGTGTTCTTTTGCCTTCCAGCCTTGCCTCTACGATCCCATTCACATTTTCCACCGTCTCAACAGTATTGGAAGCTTCTCCTTCCCATCCCCCTGACCATCCTCTGGAGTTGGTAACAGTGTGACTCAGCATAGACACATGCAGCAGAGGTCATGGTTGCTTTGACTCCTGCTCCATCTGCTTTGGGCAGCTCAGTGACCATCAAGACGAAGGCACATGTAAGAAGTCCCACAAAACCTCTGGGTTTGTCCTGCTTGTTCGTTGAGATCATGAGTCTTTGAAGGCAGAAACAGAGTCCTGGTTGTCTCTGCAGTCTGAGCCCTAAACTAGGGCAGTGGGAGCATAGCTCAAGGATGAATGAAAGAGAATTTATGGAATGCAACTGGAACACATTTTATTGATTGATTGTGTACAACTAAAATGTTAAATATGTGTTATTTTCATGACAAAGATGATGAGTATGCTGATTGAACAATTATTTGTGGTCCCCCTCCCTGGCATTGACTGAAATCCACTTTTTCTTGGAAGAGCTCTTCTTTGGAATAAACCTATTGAGATGTTAGCTTTACTCTTTTGTATCCCTGTATTGCCTCAGACCCTAGCAGGCCGCAATGTTAGAGTGAAAGTGAGTGCTCCTTCAAGAAGCATAGTATTTTTTTTAAATCGTGAGTGTTCAAAAAATAGTTGTCACTTTCCATGAGACGCCCCAGTCCTCTTCCAAGAGTGAATTCTACCCCTGGGTGGCTGGCTGGCAGGGTTTTCCTAATATTCCTTTATAAGCCATATATATAGGCATGACCTTCTGAACAGGAAAAGCATATTGAAAATAAAACAAAACAAATTACCACTGTCAACCGCAGCAGTATAAACCCTCCCTTAGGACTCCATCAGCTTTTCAGACCTGAAAACTATGACTCCCTCAGGGGTAAACTTTACCTGAACCACACTGGGGTTTGTTTCCCTGAATATCATCCTATATTTTTTAATCATTACCTTTCTACAAAGGCAGAGATAGTAGAGATTCAGGGAGATGGGAAAAGCAGATCTTCTCATTGGAATTAGGGGACTTCCTCTATGCTTTCCATTTAATGTGATTTACCAGGTTCTGAGCTCTACCCGGGGCAAGGCTCCCCATGGCTTTGCATTCATCTCCCTTACTGTCATCAACTGCACTCACTTGACTTGCGCAGCTGCAGAGAATGTGTTCCTTTTCCTGTGATAAACTCACAGCCATTAGCAGCTATCCAAATGCAAAGAGAGTTGTGAATGTTACCTGATGGGAAATGAAGAAAAGTCAGCTTATTAAAGTCCACTGAAATGCCTTGTTCTTTTCTTTCAGCCTTTTTGTTTATTTCTTCTCCCCTTTGGAACTTTCTACAAGACATTTTGTGGCAATTCTTTGTACGATTTCATGACTTTTGTGTACCGTCTATGCAATGAAAAGTCACTTGTGTAAATTTAAAAAAAAATTGCTTTATGGGTTATTGAGATGCCTCAGGGAGAGGAGGCCTGAGCTGGTCTGGGCAGGCAGGACTGCCCTTTGCCCAACAGAGAGCAAGCAGCCACTCTGGAGGAGTGATCAATACTACAGTAGCTCCCACATGGAATGTTTCCTTCTGCTGGTCCAGGGCGATGGCTCCCCTTCTGGCCTAAGCTACAGTAGCTCTCATTAAAGACAAATGGACAAGAGGGAAATGCTCACTGCACTCAAGAAACACACCTACTCACTGTACTTTGAATATGCAGACTCATTCTTGCGTTAGGGCCCCCATAGGACACGGCTTAGAATGTGCTGTTTTCTTGAATTTTTCTGGACAATGTTGTAGACACCAACCAACAACTAAAGAAGAGCTGCTATTTTTGTACTGTGTGGGAATAAGGTAAAAGGTAGAGGAAATTCAGGTAGAAAAGGTAGAGAATACATGTAACTGCTATGGAGAGCAGCAGAAAAACGATGGACAGGGAAAGAAACTGAAGAACATGCTGTATCCAGGTGGTTCATGTTCACAGAGAAAGACAGTGGTAATAAAAATAGGCTGTGCTCACTGCAGTCTTCTACCAAGCATGTACCAAAAGTCAACCCTCTTTGCTGTGCTACCTAACATGCAAGAGTATAATAGATGTTGTGACTAGAAAGGGCCTCAGGAGATCATCTAACCTAGCCTCTGTAAAGAAGCATCACAAACCAATGGAGAATAAGTTTTGGCGTCCAGACCTATGTTCAAATCCTTGATGCGCAGTTACTGCCTCATTAACTTTAAATAAGCTGCTCAACTTACATAAATTCCAGTTTTATCATCTTTAATATGGTAACAGTAACATCTAACCTAAGGATTAGTTTGAGGATTAAGTGAAATATTTTCGGTAAGTATGCCTAGTTCAACAATTGCCTTTTTATTATACATTAACACCAGGTAGCTATTACCAGTTTTTAGTAGATAAATTACTGTATTTTATCATATTTCATTAAATTCTGTTGTGGTACATGTTACCACAAAAAGCAACAGAATCAAGACTTTAATTGATTTGCTGTAAGTCACATGGTCCAGCAGAAAGGAGGTTGGAATCCACATCCTGTCCTATTTATTCAGTATTGCTTTTGGTACCTTATAGAGCAACAATTTGTGGATATTTGAAGAACTTGATTAAGTTCCCATGTTTAGTGACCTATGGGTCTTCCTCTTTCTGTCTGTCAATCAGCAAGTCAACGAATGTTTAATGAGACCTCAGGGTTTGACAAGAAGCAGAAAGGCATTTAAATGACAAATGGTCTAATTGAGTATGTGAGAAAAGATCTATACTCAAAGCAGAATATATTATTACCAAATTATAACCCAAATACCAACAGAGCTTAATGGTATAGGTATTATACAAGGTAATGGGCACAAAAAGTAAATTTAGTTCTGCCTAGATTTCCTTGTAGCTGTCTGTATGATTCTTCAGATTTATGTAGATGGAGAATTGGCAGTTCATCCACACAGAAACAGCTAGACGCTGCCAACAATGGAATACAGCATCTTGCTTGTGACAGCAAGAATGTCTTGTGTAAACACTGAGAGTAGAAATTTACCCCTTGCCCTCTGTAGCCAATAAGGTCTATGAACAATGACACATCCAAGTGAAGAATTTGAATATCAGGAGAAATAGACAGTGAGATGGAAGGTGTTCCTACACAGTACAACACCATCTGATTAAATTCTGTTCTACTGAAGAAAATATATGGCAGTTGCTAGATGCTTTCAGACTGTAGTTTCACCTATTTGCAACCTCTTAAAATGTCTTACAAAATTTATCTTATTTTTGTGATCATTAATATCCAGGATCTAGTAGTTCTATGTTATGCTCTTGGGTACAAGTAGAAACTAACCACTGTTTCATCTTCACCCTCAAATACCTTTCTCTCTAGCTTACTAGAGTGATGTAAGTGAACATGTCTTGGAATCATGTCATTTTTCAATATAAACACCATGTGAGAAGGCCTCTTGGAACAGAATGTTGCTTGGGTTCAAGAAAGAACAATTTTATAGATTGTATCATTATAGTGAGCTGAAGAGTGTCTCTCAAAAGTCATGTCCACCCTAAGCCTCAGAATGTGACATTATTTAGAAACAGTTGTTGCAGATATAACTAGTTAAACTAGAGTCATGTCAGATAAAGGTGGGCCCTAATCCAATGGCTGGTGTCTTTATAAGAAGAGAAAACACACACACACACACACACACACACACACACACACACAAATCATTAGGGAGAGCACCAAGTAAAGTTGGAGACAGAGAATGGAGTAATGCGTCTTCTAGTCAAGGAGTGCCAAGGAGTATCGGCAACCACTGGAAGCCAGGCAGGGCAAAGAAGGATTCCTCTCCAGGGTCTCCATGGGAGCATGGCTCTGTTGAAACATGGTTTTGGATGTCTAGACTCCCAAACTGTGCGAATAGATTTCTGTTGTAAGCCACAAAGTTCATGGCACATTGTCACAGCAGCCCTTGGAAATTAACACACTCATCTGCAGGAGGAGAGAAAGCAATGTATAGAAAAGTAGGCATTGAAGGATGATTTTTTTTATCAATACCTTTTAGTTGCAGGAAACAGAATGCCACAAAAACACGGTCAGCATGTAAGGGAGATGGCTGATCAGCCACAATACATAATCTCATGGATGGCCACAAACAACATAAATGAAAGGTTCCAGATCTGGATGCAATCGGCATCATTCATTGGGGTGTACTGCATCTTGCATCTACTTTTCCCTGCACAGCATCTTTACTCTCTTACTTTTCTGTGAAGATCAGCGTTTTCTGCTTATATATGCTTTCCCCATTCTCAATGCACTTCTCTAAACTTCAGTGGGTTTTGCGTTTTGATTTTTATGGTCACTGACTCTAACAAAAATGAATATTTTGGTCATTGTCATGTCACTGATTATACATTGCTCACTTGCCCAGTTTCTGATTCCCAGGAAAGGCAGCCTGATTGTTTTCTCTTGGGTCAGCTCATCAAGTACGTGAAGCTGTCATCATGGGTTCTTTCAGGGCGATTATGGGAGGAAAAGTCCCTATGATGTTATATGAGCAAAAATACAATAATTGATATTCCTTCCACAGGCAAAACTGGAAGTATCTACCCCAACATTACTGAGAAAAAGATAAGTCAGGCAGTCACAAGAAACTTCGACCTTAGAGGACATTTTCTTCTAGAGAAGAGAGCAAGGAACTATTAAGCCTTGCCATTTCTTGGATAAGAGTTTATGGAAGAGTATTTTCCCTCTATGAGATAATTTCATACTTGTCAAGTCTAGCACAGGGGACACAAGCATGCTTTCCAACAGAAATGTCCATTGATACACTAATCATATATTAGTAACCTGAAATATTAGCCTTACTAGTACTCAGTACTTACGAAGTCCAGTTTCCAATCAAGCAAGGACAAGGGCAAGATTCTCAAAGTGTGGATAATTTAATAAGGTGCTAGCTCCTATCAAAGCAAAGATATTGACATGTTACTAAATGGAGTAGACACTTGTTGAAATATTGTGAGTTCTACTCCTTGGGCAAATTTTCTGTCTCCCCTCACAATACAACCCACATGTAACCACAAATGCCTGAAATTCATAACACTATATTTCTCAAATTGACTGGGCATGGTTCTTCACACCTATAATCCCTACACATAGGGAGGCAGAGACCAGGAGATTCCTTGGGGCCAGGAGTTCAAGACCAGCCTGGGCAACTTAGCAAGACCCTTCCTCTGCAAAAAAAATGAAAAACCCTAAACATTAGCTAGGAATGCTGGGGCAAGCCTGTAGTCCCAGCTGAGTAGGAGGTTGAAGCAGGAGAATTGCATGAGCCCAGGCCTGAGTTCGAGGTTGCAAATATGATTGTGCCACTGCACTCCAGCCTGGGTGACAGAGCAAGATCCTGTCTCTAAATGTTTTATATATGAAGTATGTATACATATATATGTTATATATATATAAAATGTATAAATATATAAAGGTAAAAATACAAAGTATAAATATATTTATATATCTAATATATATGCAGTATATAGTATATATCAAAATATATACTTTATATTTATCATATATGTATATGTTACATTATAGATATATATGTAGAGATGGTATATATTATATATATTAAATAGATTACATAAATTTGATATATATATAGCCCATTGGTATCACATAGGGAGCTTTAAAAATACTTATGCCTGGATTTCATTCTCAGAGCCTCTGATGTAATTGCTGGGCGTTGAGAGTTTTAAAAGCATTGGTGTCTAGGGTGGGCAGAGAAAAGGGAGATCTTTCAAATTATTATGACTTACGAATTTTATCAAAAGTAGGCCCTTCATGTGCCCATGAAGAAATATTACTTAAACTACAATGTAAATTTCTGCAGCAGATAAATTCCTACACATGATCTTGGCCAAAAGGCCGAGAAGCAGTTGATAAATTCCTGAACAAGAGATTGCTTACCTTTAAGACAAGTTTGTTATCAGCAGTGGAGACTTAGCCTGACTCAAAATCCAGTGATGAGTTTGTATGCAATCTCAAACTTTCCCCTCCACACTCTACCCTAGATCTTTCTACTGAATATTCCCTCGGATGTAGATAGAATGGAGCTGACAGACAGAATTTAAAATGGTACAAGGAGTCTCACACGCATGATTCATATGAAAGGAGCCTCTACAAGGAGAGAAGAAGAGAGCAAATAAATACCTCATTTCACCCAAAAGCTGAGCTGCAGCTGGCAAGCTGAGAATAGACTGGCTTTGTTCATGTCCAATCTTGTTCAATAGAGACAGTCTCACATGGCTGAAATCAGAAGGTAATGCCAGCATTTATGCTCTCCTTCTGAGTTTCTGGAATTTCGTAATCCACATAAAGCTTGCCTTATGTAGTGCGCAAAAAACAAGACTCATTCCACTCCGTAGGACCAACTTAACTGCTGCATTCATTACCTGTGGCTCACCTTTTAGAATAATAGGGGACAATTTCCCAAACACCCAACACTAAAAAGAAATGAAGCATTTCATCTTCTGTGTAAGCTAAGTGTAGATAGGAAGAGGAAGTGTTTTGTGAGGACCTCAGCATACAGATTGGTTTGGCTAGTCATTTCCTAAAGCACATTATTTAGGATCTCTCTCTATGGAATGACAGATTAGGGATAATTCAGGTCTGGGGAGAACTGACATTTCTAAAGATTTCTGTAGAATAAAATGAATATTTTTTAAGATAAAGGACAGAAAAACAAGCACTGCAATCCCACTGTTCCTGCAGGATCTTAAGCTTTTGCACCATTTTATCCTTAACTGATTTAGCTCTTCTTTCCCCAAGGAGCCTGAGAATGGTAGCTCCCGCTCTCCTCTTTCAGAAGAGTTAACAGCTGCTGCAGTTTTGCAATCATGAAAGAAGATATGTTGCCTATGATTAAAGACTTTGTTCCATATCTTTGAATATCCAATGTGATTGGTTGAATAGGGGTATCTTTGGGGCTTGGAGGGGAGAGCAAAAGAGGTGAGTAGTGTATCTCACTGGTTATTTGCAAAGCACTCAAGACATCTTTTTTGGGGAGAGGGAGAAAGGAAAGAAGAAGGAAGAAGGAAAATAAGGCAGGGTCAGGGGATATTGAAGGAAAACAAGGAAGGAAGAATGCCAGCAAGGAGCTTAAGCAGCTGACATTGGAAATGGGAAATTCAGAGTTGGAGCCCATCCAAAACAAAGGACAATTAGGGGTGGGTGTGAGTCACTGAAAGGGCAACTCTCTGCCCCACCCTAAGAGACTCCATTCACTCCCTCTCCATGCACTCCCTCTTTAGGGAGAAACCAGTTCTCAAGCATGTTTAGTCTTCGGACAAGCAGCTGGAAGCCGGTGAGAAACCCTGTCTGTGGTGTGGAGTGAGGAGGAAAGCCTCTGTGTGCCAGTCCTAACAGAATGTCCACAATACTTTGTATCAAATAAGGAAAAGGTGAAATTCCAAATGGAAAAATGAAAGCACTAAGTTGACACTCTTTCCTTTCTTCTTTTCCTGTCATTTCTAGTTCTGAATGGACTTCTTCAAGTCAACTTGGAGATACCTATCTACCGTCTATCTATCTATACACATATATATTATATACACATATATATGATTGAAATATCTTATAGTGTAATTCATATGCTCATAATTTGTCATGTCTCAAAAGACTGTAAAGAATTTGAAATGACTTATAGAAGTCGATATAAGATTCACATTTTGGTAATAAAATGTGAATTTTGATTAAAATAGACATAGAGAGTTTCAGTCCTGAAATATGCTAACATTTAATTCTGAGAAATTGTTTTATCAGAAGAAAAAAAGTAAAGCCTGAAAAATCTACTTGTTAGTAACATAGACTCAAGTGCCTTAACTGAGTTAGTAACCTGTATCATATGATTCTATTTCATCATAAAAGAAAATAATAACTGTAAGCAGATAATTACCTCTAAAGGAATTTGAGAGAAAAAATGAAAATATTTTCAGCTCCCGAGAGAAACCATATATCTATAAATGGGTACATGGGAAATATATATTTTCCTCAAAATACATCTGTTTTATGCAAAGAAAATTGCTAGCATACTTATATTTCCATGAATAAAATGTAAACTGCAATAATTTGCACTTAGGATGGCACAAGAAACTATTTTAAATCACTGTATGGGTGGGGGATAAATTGTGAGTTTTTGTAAGCTTATTTCTCTTTGATTTCAGAGCATTTATAAGTTTGATTCACTGAGATTACCCTAGAGAGAGGCAGAGTTAAAATACAGTCATATACACTCTGTTCCATAACAATCTTGGCATCATAAGGAGGAATACAATTCTGACATTTTACATTCCTCTACTTGCGGATTGAGAGTCATTACTAAGCCATTCTACTCATGAGAGGGACTCTGTTACACACACACAGGGACACATGCACGCATGATGAGATACCTCCACTTACATGAAGCAGAGGTTCTACTGGGTTTCAGTTTAATAAGGCAACTCTGAGGGTCTTTTCTCTTTCATTCCAGAAAAACTAGGGGTAAAACCTTTATACACTGCTTCTGAATGCTTGTTAGCCCTATTTAATCACTTTGTGTACTGGACTTCAAGTCATAAAATTTGGGAGACTGATGTTCTTTCCTTGCACCTGCAGTTTAGACTGCCCATCAGACTTATCTTGAAATAGGAGTGTGACTCACAGAGTTGCTATTAAAAGGGAGAGACTATAGGAGTATGTGCTGCTAATACACAAGAAGAAAGGAAATATTCTTTCTCCATGTATCTTCCCATATGGAATTTGTTTTCAGAATTGACCTGAATAGGAAGCCCTTGCACCAAAAAGAATATAGAGAATTCCCCTTTTGCTATGGCAGCAAGAAAAGACATCACTGAGAAGAAATAGTCACATTAAGCTAAACCAAATCTACAGGAAATCTTACTGGGAGAAACAACTTTCCTTAGAAGTTCACACAGAATCCGAGAAGGTTCAACCAGTCATAATAAGAGACTTAATACAAGAAAATAAAACAATTTTATTGGCAACCATTATGAGACCAAAGTGAAGCAAAATGAGTAACAGAAGAAAGGGGCTTGGAAAAGACCTGAACATAGATATTTAAGTGGAATTACTTGTTCATATCTGTGTCTTAGAGAAGAGTCACTAAAAGTTTATATCATTAACTATGTTTCTTATAGTTTATTGATGACATTAGTGCTTAATTTATTCTGAAGTGTGAGTACAAACACCACCAATAAAACTGCTATCTTTCTGTAGTATTGAATTTTCTGACATTATTAGAAATGTGTGCTTGAACTTAGTGGGTCACCTCTGACTACCAGAGTAAATAGCCTGCTTCCCAGAGTGGGAAAAGGAGTAATCACTCTTGTTTACACAATTCTGCTATGACAAAATGTATTTCTAGCAGAGAATGTGACATGTTTCCATGCCTTCCTGAAACACATTTTCTAGTCCCTAGATAATCCTTTTTTCTCCCAGAAGTTTTCAGAAAAAAAAATTCCTAAATGTTTAATGTCCTTACATTGATGTAGATAATTGGCCAATGTCTTCCAAAAGTGTAGTGACAGATTTAAATTCACTTCTCATTTGTGATCTAAGGCAAGTTATTTAATCTGTGAGTTTCTGTTCTTCTCTCAGTATAGGGAAGTATTATTAGTGATTGCATGGAGTTGCCAGGAAGAATAAATAATCTGGCTATGTCAGTGTCATTTCTCAAATCCCAGTGTCATCTACTTTGCTGTTGGTTTTGCCTTGTTACTACTCTCAGCAAATGATAGTATCTCTGAAATGCAAAGGAAACTCAAATGTTAGAAAGGCTAGGGTCTTAGGTTGAAAGTTTTATTTCTATTTCTGATTTTGTAAAAACTCTTACCTAATATCGGGAAATTTGATTTACCACACAAAATTATTTGCCTGTTAATGTTGGTTTTTCCTCCAATGATGCTGTTGAAAGCTTAACTCCTGCACACATCATTCTTGCAACACCCTGGACAGTGCAGTTTTCATCAGCCCTACCTCTGTAGGCTCTTGAAGGCTTCATGTCTTTTCTGGCAGCTATTTCCTCAAATGGAATGCAAAAAGATTTTAGAGTCTGCATCTCTTTTTAAAAATTAAACATAAAGCATTATAAAATAGCTTGCAGGTTTAAGGGAAAATGTTCTATTAAGATTAATGTAATTCATCAGAAGTGTAATATAGTGACTCCATTTTTATCCAACGTAAAAGGAGAAAATACCCTTTTATTTCAAAGCTGCCAGTAAGTTCTATTTTTTTTTTTTTTTACACAGGCAATGGCTATTGGCTATTGTCAACTAATTATTATAATTCTCTGCTGATATATGCATACATATTTTTAATTAATAAACTAGAAAGAGGCAATGGCTATGTAATATTATCTGTACAGTTTTCTACCTACACGATCACCTATATCATAGTTGTTGAAATAATCCTCAAAAGCTTGATGCCATGACCTTGATGTTAAAATGTATTCTATTTATTTCTAAGTTATACAATCTGATGATTGGTTAAAAAAAATAAGAAGGCAGGCACCTCTTTAAAATATGAGAAGAACAAATAGAAATAAAACAGGAGATTTCCCAAATCCAGTATGTTTTCTTTTACTTTTAAAAAGGAGACAACTGGAAATGAGTCATAATTGAGGCTAGGGTGAAAATACAAACACTACACAAAAGTTCCCAGGAAATGAGAAAGAATATCGGTGGAACACTGGATGCATATAATTAAAAAAAAATGCTAAGCAGCAAATATGAATCTCCAAAATGACTAGGCAAAATTCAGTCTCAATCAGCAAAAAAAAAAAAAAAAAAAAAAAAAGGGAAAAAATTATTTCAAAAAAAAAAAAAAAAAAAAAAAAAAAAAAAAAAAAAGTCTAAAAAACTTTGCAACGGATATTTTCTATCACATTATGTTATAGCAAATATGTATGGTGGAGCCAAAAAAGAAAACCTCATTCACAGGTGAGAATACACGATTCGGAAGTCTCCACATTTTATTAAGTAATCTTCTTGAGTGGAAGCCAAAGATGAACAATTTTTTATTGCTTTTCATACCAACTACAAATTGAAGGCTTGCAGCTCTTTGGAAGTCTCTGTTTCCTGTTACAATATGCCGATGATGCTGTATTCAGGGGTAATATCCTACCAGAATATAGGCTTTAGTAGTCAAGAGCTGGGCTTTCATGTCATCCGTGGGCAAGAGACATGGCCTTGGGTCCATATCGAGTTGAAACTAAGAACTCTGAATAAATAAAACTCTTGGAATCGGCACCTTTTTGCTAAAAGAGAGACTGAAAACACATCATCCAAAGGCCTGAGGAAATGTCAAGTAGAAAACAATATCTATTGTGAGATGGAGAGCCCTAAACCTATGAATGCACAGGCAGAATTTACACATCACATAGTGGCTATGCATCTCCAAACTAAAACTGTAACACGAAAGTGAGCAGGGGAAACCCTGGGGCAACTCACTCACTTAAGACACGTCCAGAAACCCAGGGTAAATTAATATCTGTAGAGAAAAGTCATTCCCAAGTTTACTAAGCCCACGAAGAAAACTTTCAAACTATACATGTCATGAGGGAACACTAAACAGCAGAGAATTGACAACCACAAGATGAGCAGTCCCAGGAGCCTCAGCGAATGAGATAATTTGAAAGACACAGTAAATATGTTCAAAAGTATTAAAGGTATAAAAGTAGGAGTAGAAATCAAAATATAAGAAAAAGATGCTATGAAATTAGAATAATCAGGACATCTCTTAAAATGTACTAACTAGTAATCTAATAAAAGGAAATAAAGTAGCTTCCTTTAAAATTTAATTGGTAAGTTTAACAGCAAATTAGACATAGCTGAACTACAAAACATGTGAGAAAACTTTTGAAATGCAGTAATAAGAGATAGAGATTTAAAACAACAAACAAGCAGTGAGGAAACAGAAAATAAAATGATAGCATCCAACGAATACTCAGAAGGAGACTTAGAAATGAACTGAGGATCAGAATTGAGGATCAGGTACACTGGCTCACGTTTGTAATTCCAGCACTTCAGGGGGCCAAGGTGGGAGGATCACTTGAGCCTAGGAGTTCAAGACCAGCCTGGGAAACATTGTGAGACCTCATCTTTACAAAAAATTGTAAATACCAGCTGGGCCTGGTGGTGCACACAGGTAGTTTCAGTTAAGATGCTGGAGTGGGAGAATCGCTGAGGCCCAGGACATCAAGGCTGCAGTGAGCCGTGACAGCACCACTGCACTCCAGCCTGGGCAACAGAGCAAGACTCTGTCTCAAAAAAAAAAAAAAAAAAGAAAAGAAAAAAAAAAAGGAAGCAAATTGAGAGAATGTTTCCTGTTGAACGAAAGACATGAATCCTTGGATTGTAGAAGCATGCCAAGTCCTTTAGTACAACTCAGTGCATACGTGAAAATTCCTAGTGAAACAATAGAATATAAAATGTTGGGATAAGAGCAAAATATTTAAAAATTTTAAATGTTTTAACAATGAAATAATATCATTCTAGTGCTAATGAAAAATAACGATTGATCTAGAATTCTGTGCACATCAAACTGTGATTCAGGTGTGAGGGTGCCATGGAACAAAAGAGAGAACCTAGAAATAACATATGAATTTGTCAGTGAACTAGTTTTTGACAAGGACACCGAAAGCACACAATGAGGAAACAGTAGTTATTTCAACAAACTGTGTTAGAAAAACTGGATTTTCACATGCACAGAATAAAAGTGGAGCTTTTCCTTATACTATACACAAAAATCAACTCAAAATGAATAAAATACCTAAATGGAAACTAGAAAGTATCTTAGAAGGGAACATAGAGGAAATGCTGCTAAATATTGTCCTTCCAGTGACTTTTTGGATATCACACCAAAGGCTCAGGCCACAAAAGCAAAAATCAATACATGGAATCAAATAAATGGAATCAAATGGGATAAATAAATGGGATCCAATCAGACTATAATGCTTCTTCACAGTAAAGAAAACAATCAACAAAATGAATGCATAGCTTTATACCTTTATTACAGCTTCTTCAGTTTTGTGATGGTCATTTTGATGCATTTATTTTTTCTCCTTATGATCTGTGTTTTATCGTCAAGTATTTCTAAATATGGTACTCTTTCATTTCTGTTTAAGCTTTTTTTTTTTTTTTTTTAGATAATTGAAGAATCATATGGAGTTACAAGAAATAACATAAAGACCCTGTATACCGTTTACCCAGTTTTTCCCAATAGTAAGATCAAAACTAGGGTATATCATAACTAGGATGTTGGCATTGACACAGACTCTTGACAGTTCTTGCACCACTAGGATGCCTTACTTTGCTTTTTTGCAACAAACCTCCCTATCACCCCCACCCCTTCCCTAGACCCTGGCATCCACTAATCTGCTCTCCATTTCTACGATTTTGTCAGTTTTTAAATGTTATATTAATGAACTCATATGGTACGTAACCTTACAGGATTGGCTTTTTTCACTCGCCATAATTCTCTGGAGATCCATCCAAGTTGTTACTTACATAAAAAATCTGTTTCACTTTGGGAAGCCGAGGCGGATGAATCACGAGGTCAGGAGATCAAGACCATCCTCGCTAACACGGTGAAACCCTGTCTCTACTAAAAATACAAAAACAAAACAAAAAACATTAGCCAGGCGTGGTGGCAGGCCCCTGTAGTCCCAGCTGATCAGGAGGCTGAGGCAGGAGAGTGGCCTGAACCCGGGGGCAGAGATCATGCCCCTGCACTCCAGCCTGGGTGACAGAGCGAGACTCCATCTCAAAAAACAAAATCTGTTTCTTTTTACTGCTAAGTAGTATTCATGGTAGTACATAAGATGTACCACAGTTTAACAATTCACTCACTGAAAGACATCTGGATTTTTGCAGTTTGGGGACATTACAAATAAAGCTACTATAAATACTTGTGTACAGGTTTTTGTGTGAACATGAATCTATTTCTCTAGGATCCATGCGCAGTAGTGGTATTGCTTAGTCAGATGGTAGTTGCAGGTTTAGCTTTGTTCTTATTTTAACAAACTTCCGTTCTGTTTTCCAAAGTGGCTAGAGCATTTTACATTCCCATCAGCAATGTATGAAAGCTCCAGTTTCTTCTCAGATTGGACCTAACAGTGCTACCAATTTTTCATTTCAGTCATTCTCACATGTGTGCAGGGATATCTCACTTTGGTTTTAATTTGCAATTCCTTAATGCCTAATGATGTGGAACATCGTATCATGTGCTTATTGACCATTTGTATATATCCTCAATGTATTTTGCCCATTTTCTAATGGAATGGTTTGCTATTTTACTCTTGAATTTTGAGAGTTGTGGATTCTAGTCCCTTGTCAGATATATGGTTTGAAGTATTTTCTCCCACTCAGAAGCAGACCATTTCAATCTTTTAACATGTTCTTTCAAAGCACAAACGCTTTTCATTTTTATGAAGCTGGTTTATCAATTCTTCATTTTATAGTTTGTGCTTATGCTGTTTTCTAAGAACTGTTGAACTAGCCCTGAATTCTAAAGACTTCCTCCTACTTTTTTTAAGTTTTCTAGTTTTACCTTTTACATTTATGTGTGTCATTCATTGTGAGTCAGTTTTTTATGAGCTGTGAGACTTAGGTCAACATTAATTTCTTTTGCCTACGGATGTCCAGTTGCTCCAGCACCATTTGTTAAAAATTTCCTCCATTTTATTGTATTTATACCTTTGTCGAAAATCATTTTGAAACAGGAAAATTTCCTGATCCCCCTCGCAGGACCTGAAACAGGGGTGTGGCTTACCTGTTTGGTCACTGCTGCTGCTCGATCTCCTAAGGGGCGGGGTAGCACCCAGATGGACAGTTGCAAGAGCCAAGTGGGAGTGTGTTACAGTGTGCCCATTTAGCCCTGCCGTCCAGGGATGGCTTGAGTGTTAACCAGCCCAATGGACCCAGCCCAATGGACCCTATGCCTTTCTGCAAGGCCAGAGAGTCAGTTTTCTGTATTCTGAGCTCTTGCCCCATGCCTGAGAAGAACTGGGTCACACACAGGCTTGAAGGATGAATGCAGGATTTTACTGAGTAGTGGAAGTGGTTCTCAGCAAGATGGATGGAAAGCCGGAAGGGAGGGATGGAATGGGAAGATGATCTTGCCCTGGAGTTTGACTGTCCAAGAGCTGAACTTTTCTCCAACTACCACTAGCCAAACTCCTCTTGGCATTCACACGTTCCTCCTCTACTCACTTTCTCTGCCAATTGTCCTTCCAAAGTCCATCTGCTTGTCTCCTCATTTCCTCACTTGCTCATCTGCTTCTGGATCCTGGGATTCGGGGTTTGTATGAGAAAAGGATAAGGGGCATGGTGGGCCAAAAGGCAACATTTTGCGTCTGTCCCTAACACAAGACAAGAATGCCTGTCCTTATTTAGGGGCACAGGTCTCCCAGATTTGAGGATGGAACCTTTGTCGGGGAACCACTCTGTTCTACCCAGTATTTCCCTGTCTCCTGTCCATATCAATTTGGGCATTTCTACGAGCATCTGTAAGAAATTCATCCTCTGTTCCATGCACTGATGTATCTGTCCCTTTGCAAACAGCACATAATCTTGACCACTGTAACTATACGAGCCTTGAAACCAGATAGACCATTTTCCTCCAAGTTATAATCTTTTCAAAATTGTTTAAGCTGTTCTAGTTTTCACTTTGGATATACATTTTATAATAATCTTGTTGATATCTACAAAAATATATTGCTAGGATTTTAATAACTTTTGTGTTAAACTCATATATGAATTTATAATGGGAGAATTAATAACTTTACTATGTTGAGTCTTCCAATCCATTGATGCAGTATGTATCTTTATTCATTTAGTTCACCTTGGATATCTTTCATCAGCGTTGTGTAGTTTTCAGCATACAATCTTGTGCATGTTTTGTTACATTTACATGTAAATATTTCATTGTTTAGTATCTGTAAATGGAATTCTATCTTTAAATTTCAATCCATGTATTCAGTTCTAAGATTGAGAAGTACAATTGACTTGTGTATTTTGATCTTGTATTTGCAATCTTTGTAAAATTACATATTAGTTCCTGGATGTTTTTACAGATTCCATAGGATTTTCTCCATTTATAATTATGTTGTGTTTGTATGTTGATCTTTTATCTCCAACCTTGCTGAACATACCTTTTAGTTCTAGGTGGTTTTTTATAGATTCCTTTGGATTTTCTCCATACACAATTGTGTCATCTGAAAAAAAATATCTATTTCTTTTCAATATGTATGTCTTTTATTTCTTTTTCTTACCTTATCACACTGGTATACATTTCAGCACTATGTTGAATAAAAGTAGTGAGATCAAACTTTCTTGTATTTTCCCCAATCACAGAGTGAAAATATTTATTACTGTTTGGCTTTTGGGTAACTGCCAAAGTATCTTCCACAGTGGTTGCATCGTTTTGTATTCCCAGTGGCAATGTAGGAGGGTTACAATTTTTCCACATCCTTGTCAACATCTATTATTTTTCATTATTATTATATTACCATACTAGTAGATATGAAATGATAACTCATTATGGTTTGATTTGCATTTCTTGAATGACTAATGATGTTGAGCATCTTTTCATGTGTTTATTGTCATTTGTATATCTTCTCTGGAGAAGTGTCTATTCAAGGCTTATGACCATTTTAAATTGGTTTACTGGCATTATTTTGTAGAGTTGCAGAAGTTTTTTTAAAATTATTATTCTAAATATTAAACCCTTAGGTGATATATAGTTTGCAAATATTGTATTGCATTGTATAGGTTGTTTTTTAGCTTTATTGATAACATACTTTAGTACACAAAATATTTTAATTTAAATACAGACTAATTTATCTAAATTTGTGTTATTGATTGCTTTTAGTGTCATACCTAATAATGAATTGCAGATGCCAATATTATGTATATTTTCTCCTATGTTTCCTTCCAGAAATTTTATAATTTTAGCTTATATTTAGGTTGTTGATTAATGTCAAATAAATTTTTGTATATGGTATTAAGTAGGTGCTCAATTTTATTTCATTGCATATGAAAATCCAGTTTTCCCAACACTATTTGCTGAAGACACTGTTACTCCTCCTCTCCCATAGTAGGTACTTGTCACTCTTGTCAAAAATCAATAGGTCAAAATAACAAGTTAGGTTGTGAAGTAATTGGAAAGTGTGTGCACTGTTGGTAGCAATGTAATATGGTATAACCACTATAAAAAATAATCGAGGTTTCTCAAAAAATTAAAAATACAGTTACCATATAATCCAGCAATTTCTTTTCTGGTTATATACCCAAAATAATTGAAAGCAAAATTTGAACACATACTTATACCTCCATGTTCATAGAAACAATATTCACAATAGCCAAAGGGGGGTAGCTATCTAAGTGTCCATCAAAGGGTGAACAAACAAACAAAATGTGATACATACATTCAATAAAATATTATTGAATTTTAGAAAGGAAGGAAATGGTGACACATTGCAGTATGAATGAACCTTAAAGACATAATGCTAAATTAAACAAGCCGGTCACAAATGGAAAAATACTTTATGATTCCACTTACGTGAGGCACCTAGAGTAGTCTACTATGTAGATGTAACATGGTTAATCTATGCATTAATCTCCCAGTGGGTATCATGGCTGCTTCTAAGTTTTGACAATTATGGATAAGCTGCTATAAATATGAATGTGCAAGTTTTTCTGTGAACACAATGTGAGTAAACATCAGGGAATGTGATTTCTGGATTGTATGGCAAGAATATATTTTGTAAGAAACTGCCAAACTTTCCTACAAGTGGCTGTACCACTTTACATTCTCACTTTAATGAATGAGGTTTCCTTTTGCTCCACATTCTCGACATTTGGTGTCTTCACTGTTTTGAGTTTTTGTCATTCCAATAGTAGTATCTCATCTTTGTTTTAATTTGAAATTTCTTAATGACATATGAGGTGGGTATCTTTTCATTTACATATTTGCCACTGTCTACCTTCTTTTTCAGTGTTATCATCATTTTTTTTTTTTTTTTTTTTTCCAGATAGACAGGGTTTAACTCTGTTGCCTAGACTGGAGTGCAGTGGTGTGATCACAGCTTACTGCAGCCTTGAATTCTTTGGCTCAAGTGATTTTCCCACCTCATCCTCTGGAGTAGCTGGGACTATGGACGCACACCACCATGCCTGGCTAATTTTTCAATTTTTTTTTTTTTTTTTTTTTTTGTCAGAAACGGTCTCACTCTTTTGCCTGAACTGGTCTAGAACTCCTGGCCTTAAGTGATTCTCCTGCCCTGGCTTCCCAAAGTATTGAGATTACAGGTGTGATCCACCATGCCTGACCTCTTTCCATCTCTTTTCTTCAATGTTTTACCTGATTGTTTCTTTTCTCATTCTTGAATTATGTGTTATTATTACATTTTAGATACAAATCCTTTTTCAGATATATCTTTTGCAAATATTTTTCTCCAAGTATGCTGTGTTTCTTTGCATTCTCTTAACAGTAGCCTTTTCAGAGCAAGACTGTTTTTTAGTTAAGTCCATACTATTAATTACTTCTTTCATGGGTCATGCAATTGATGTTGTATCTAAAATGTCATCATCAAACTAAAGGTCATACATATTTTCTCCTGTGTTATTTTTTACAAGTTTTATAGTTTTGTGTTTTACATGTAGGTCTATGAACCATTTTGAGTTAATATTTATGAAAAGTGTGATGTCTGCATCTATATTAACCTTTTTGCCTGGGGATACTCAGTTGTTTCAGTACAATTTGTTAAAAAGATGCTCATTTTCCCATTACATAGTCTTTGCTCGATTGTCAAAGATCAGTTGACTATGTTTGTGTGGGTATATTTCTGAGCTGTCTTTTCTGTTCTCTTGATCTATTTGTGTGTTCTGTCTCTAATCCACACTGTCTAATAAAGACACCACTATAGCTTTATAGTAAGTCCTAAAGTTGAGTAGTGCCAGTCCTCAGAGTTTATTTTTCTCTTTCAATATTGTATTGATAATTCTGATATATTTTGCCTCTCAATATCAAATATGGAACTATTTTGTCCACATGTGCAAAATAACTTCCTGAGATTTTGATTGAGATTACATTAAAATCTAGATCAAGCTGTGAAGAACTGACCTTTTGGGAATATTGCATCTTCTTGTCATATCATGAACTATGTCTCTGGTTCTTTAATTTTGATAAGCAGAGTTCTATAGATCTTCTCATATAGATCTTGTACATATTTTGTTAGATTTATATCTAAGCATTTCACTTTCTAGGGTTCTAATATAAATGTTAATAGTTTTTACATTTCAAATTTCAGTTGTTTATTGCTGTATATATACAATTTTCTTCCCTGAAATTCTGCTATAATCACTAATTCCGAGAGTGTTTTTATTGTTATGTTTTATTCTTTCAAATTATTTACATGGACAATCATGTCATATACAAACATAGATAATACTATTTATTCTTTTACAATCTATGTAACTTTTATTTCCATTTCTTATCTTATCCCTTTAGCTAGAAATTCCAGTACAATGTTGAAAAGGAGTGATGAGAGAGGATATTCCTGCTTTGTTCTGACATTAGTAGGAAAATTTCTAGTTTCTCACTATTAAGTATATTGCTAGCTGTAGGTTTTCTACAGATGTTCTTTTTTATTTTAAAAATGTAACCAACACCTTGAATTGTATATATTCAAGGTGTACAATGTGATGATTTGATAGATGTATACATTGCATAATAACTATCACAAATTAATTAATGCCTCTATCACCACCCATGCTGTACATTAGATTCCCAGAACTTATGAATTATGTAATTGAATGTTTGTATTCTTCGACCAACAACTTGTTGTTTGCTCCACCTCCCCATCCCTGGAAACCACCATTCTATTCTCTTTCTATGAGCTCAACTTTTTTCATTTCCACATATAAATGAGATCACACAGTGTTTGTTTTTCTGTGTCTGTCTTATTTTACTTAGCATACTGTTTTCCAGTTCATTCATTTTAGATGTTCTTAATCACATTGAGGAAGTTCCTTTCTATTCCCACTTTGGTGAGGGTTTTTTAATTTTTTTATGACACATAGGTGTTCAGTGTTGTCAAATACTGGTTCTGTATGGATGGCTGTGATTTTTCTTCTTTAACAACTTGATACAGATTACATTAATTGACTTTTCAATGTAACTGGACTTACATACCTAAATTAAATCTCATTGAATATGGGGTATAATTCTTTTTGTATATTGTTGGATTCAATGTGTTAATATTTTGTTGAGATTATTTTTCATCTCTAGTTTTCTTTTCCTTAAATGTTTTGGTCTGGCTTTGGTATGAGGGTAACTCTAGCCTCATAGAATTCCTTAAGCATCATTTCCTCCTTTTCTATACTTTGGAAGAGTTGCCAATTCTTTTTAAATGTTTGATGGAACTCAGTAGTGAAGCAATCTAACTTGAGCTTTTCTCTTTATGAAATTTTGATTGCTGTTTCAATTTATTTACTATAGCTCTGCTGAGATTTTCCGTTTTGTCTTGAACAGTTTAGGCAATTGTTGTGTTATGACCATCTTTTCCATTTCATCTAAGTTAACTGATTTGTTGGGGGTACAATTGTTTATAATATTATCTTACTATTATTATTTCTGTAAGGTCAGTAATAATGTCCTCACTTTCTTTTCTGATTTCAGTTATTTGTGTCTTCTCTCTGTTTATCTGTGTCAGTCTAGCTAAAGGTTTTACCAATTGTGATATTTTCAAAGAACAAATTCTTGTTAATTTTATTTTGGTTTTCTATTTTCTATGTTGTTTATCTCTGCTCTAAATACCTATTATTTTCTTTCTTCTATTACCATTTGATTTAGTTTCCTCTTGTTTTTCTATTTTTCAATGTGTAAAGATAGGCTAATAATTTAAGATCTCTCTGTTTTTTAATGTATTTCCCTTTTAGTTATAAATTTTGCTTTTAGTTTCTCTCCATTGCATGTCATAAGTTTTGAAATATTTTATTTTGTCATCAGTTATATCTATATATTTTAACTTCCATGTCATTTCTCCTTTGACTCGTTTGTTACTTGAGTACGCTTTGCTTCATTTTCATTTATTTATGAGTTTTCTTTTTGTTTTTCTTTTATTATGAATTTCTAGCTTCATTCTATTGTGGTTGGAAAAGATGGTTTGTGCAATTTCAGTCTTTTTAAAATTAGAGACTGGTTTTGTGGCCTAAGATTGTCCTGGGAAATGTTCCACGTTGCTTGAGAAGATTGTGCATTTTGCCATTATTGGGTGGAGTGTGCCATAGGTGTCTGTTAGGGGTAGGTGGTTTTTAATTTTTTTTTTTTTTATAGTGTTGATGAAGCTCTTTCTGTTCTTATTGATCTTCTCTCTAGATGGTGTCAAGTACTAGTAATACATTATTTTGGATATGAATGTGAAATAATATTTTACTTCTTTCTCTCTGATTTTGTCTTATTATAATTGGAGTGTTTGGGCTCTCGGATGCTATAATTCTCTTCCTTTTTAATGTTAATTTTAGTGTTGTTTTATTTTTCAATCTGCCATCTGTTATGATTTCTTTTTCTTTCTTCTTACTCATATTTACTATGACAGTTTTGTTCTGACTCCATTTACTCTGTGATATTTAGGGGGAATTCTTTTAGGCTTTCTTTCTTTCTTTTTTTTTTCTTATTTCAAGCTTGTCTGTTTTCCACTGAAAAACAGTTGAGGTCACACTCTGATGCATTGTTATAATTGAAGAAAGAGAAGGCACTGTCAGATGTGACTGTGTTTAGAAGTTTTTGGAACAACCAGGCTATGTTCTTCACGTATTTTACTAGCAAGGAGGGTGTCCCATTTCATTGACAAGATCCTCACAAGATACTCTTATATTTTCTAGTTTAGAGCTCTAGCTTCTAAGAAAGAAAACAAAATTAGTTTTCATGTTTTACTTCCTCCATTGTTCCTACGTCTCCAAGGATCTATTTTTCATCTTGAACCCATTCCCAGTCCTGTCAAGGAGGGCAAACATCCCTTCATCTACTTCTCTCTAAAAATAGAAATAGAGTGAGAATTCTGGGAATTTTGAACTTCCAGTATCTTTCCTGTAGTTAATCGGGGCTGGGAAAATCTGCTTCAGCCAAACCATGCTCTGAAATCATATCTATTTTGCCTTTTTACTATCTCAGGACACAAGAAACTTGTGAATTAACACATACATCGAGTAAAACTCATGTTCCACATAAAAAATATGACCAGACCCACAAACCCATGCCTTTGTCTCTTGTGCTATGCTCATGTTACAATACAGTTTCTTGTCCATAGCATTTGCTTTTTGGTGTTTATGAATAAATGCTTCATTAACGTTTGACTGCAGGTGCACTGGAGCTCTGTCAGGTGTAGCACGTAATTCAGTGTGGTTAGAGGATAGAGAATGTGAGAGGGTGTAGAGATACCTGAGGCTGAAATGTAGAAAGAAATCAGAAAATAAAGGACATGCTGATTAAAAGACTCAGATTTTATTCTGAGGACAATGGGTAGACACTAAAGAAAGTGTTTAGAACACTAAAGAGTAACATAGTCATATTAGTGTTTCAGAATTCTCTCTTTGGTGGCAATGTGGAAACTGCATTTTAATGCCAGAAAAATCGGCAGGATATGGTGGCTCTATGCCTGAAATCCCAGAACTTTAGGAGACTGAAAAATATATATATATAAATACATAGGTTTGTGTTTGCACGTGTGCGCGCGTGTGTGTGTGAAAAATTGGAGACAAAGAAACTGGTTAGGAGATTATTATTGGCTCTAATCAAGAGATGATGCAGATTCTATTGTGCTCCATCCACAAGACCAGGAGAAAATACCTAGTACCACAGGAAGGGGAAAGGGGGTCTAGCATCAGCGGTGATAACAAAACCGGTATTTACATCTAAATTCAAATCTATCCATCAGAACCTCAGAACCTCAGGTTAGAGAATTAAATAGTGCTCCTAACCTCTCAAGTTTACTGGAGAAAAGTGGGTGTCTCATCAGGTTCTAATAGGATTTCTTTGACATTGATTATTTGTGTTTCTGATCATGTTCATGGTTCTGTAGCAACCTCTTTCTTTCCTACAGGGCTTTAGTGCTATGAGGAAAAAGGAACTGATGATTCCAATGAGTAAGATAAGTGGTGTTTTTATGAGACACGGAAATTAAAATAGAAGTAAATTAGGGGAGGAGAGAGAAAAACAAAAGGAAGGAGTTCATATAAACGAGAAATCAAACTAACCAAAGTGCCAAAATGCAAGCATCCTTCTAGTAAGTGTACTAAATCTAAACAACTATCAGATAACCATGGCATTGTAGCAACTGAACTCTTCAAACCATTTGCAGGTTTTGAGAGATTTCAAAAAGTAGACTGGCACTAGTCAATTTGTATTTATTTAAGTTTATATTTTAACGAATATTTGAATTCCATGAGGAGTCATAATTCATCTCCATAATGTGTGGCCCACAAGTGGCATCCTGCTGCCTTCCTTTACCCTTCCTCTCCAGAAAGTGCCGGTTTTTTAATAGGACTCTTTTCCTTCTTACCTCAATATCTTCAAATAACCTGCTATTATTGTTACTTCTTGATTTTCACTTTTAAGCATTGGTTATTAAACTTCCATAATAAAAAATAACCTGTCTGTAACCTTAATACAGATTTAGATTTACCTGCCTCCTCCCCACACCCTTACAACCTTCACAACTTTCTCCCCCACCTCTTCTCACCCTTCCAGTAATATAGAATGGTAATCTGAGTTAATTTAGTTATCAAATTTTTTTACATATTTTGTCAATTTAAGTCCTTTGTCTATCTGAACCATGTAATAAATGGATTACTTTTCATTTGCATCACAAGTTTTCATAGTTCTTGAAATAAATAAGTATTATTTGATTATTATTATGTGGATCATAAGGTCAGGGGATCAAGACCATCCTGGCTAACACGGTGAAACCCCATCTCTACTAAAAATACAAAAAGAAAAAAGAAAAAAAAATAGAAAAAATTAGCCAGGTGTGGTGGCAGGCTCTAGTAGTCCCAGCTACTTAGGAGGCTGAGGCAGGAGAATGGTGTGAACCTGGGAGGAGGAGCTTGCAGTGAGATGAGATCGTGCCACTGCACTCCAGCCTGGGTGACAGAGCAAGACTCCTTCTCAAAAAAAAAGAAAAAAAAGAAAAAAGAAAAGAAACATGCATATGTGTGAGCAATATCTGGGCATTGTGACTCAGCCAAGTTGGCACGTAAAATTAACTCTGTTTCCATCCCTTTCTCTCAATCTCTCCCTCTCTCTTTCACACACACACACCCCAACACACATACAAATTATTTTTTATTTTTTATTTTTATAAATAGATGTCTCCATGAACATAATGGCTAAGGACTCAGGTAGACCAAGATTCAACCTATATTTCACCTTTGAAGTTGAAACATTTTCTTTGTCCCTATGTCTTCTTTTATTTTCTTTATTTTCTTGCAGTGAGAAGGATCTCAATATTCTACAAACTTAAGAGTGTCTTCTAACGTAGTGCGAAGAGTGAATTGATTGCACACGTGAAACAGACTGACCTGTTTGGCTCATAGAAAAGGCTCAAAAACATGTGTCATATCACTTTGGTTACCATTATAGTCTTTGCCTAAATAAACATTTATCAGAGAGGCGTTTCCTGCTCATTTTTTCTAACATGGTACCCCTCCACACAGTCACCTCTTTCCCTGACTCATCTGCTCCTTACTGCTGTAGGACAGCAGAGCTCTGTTTGTTTTTTTCACCATCGTAATCTTGCAAAGAACCTGACAAACCAATGGCACTAAACTGAGAAAAGAATTGAATAAACGGATTATCAATATCACAGAGATTGGATTTCTGCTGAAACCATTTTAACTCTTTAGGTTGACCTCAGACTTGGTCTCAAAAGGGATTAAAGTCATTTTCAAAACTAAGCACAATATAAACTTAGACAAGATGGGAGACAAACAGTAAATAAATAAACACAATAAAAGCATCTATCCACAATAAAAGCAGAATAATGGAAAATTAAAATTTAACTTTGACAAAATAAAATTTCCATTCATTAACAAGCCACAGATAGTGAAAACATATTAAAATGTTATACACACTCACACACACACAGTTCTGGCAAAGGGCTGGTAATCAAGGTTTATGGGAAACTTACATTTCAATAATAGACAACCAATACCGTAAAAATATGAGTAAACCATTTTCACAGACACCTCTGAAAAAAAGGTATAAAAATGGCCAATAAGAACATGAAAAATCAGCATTATTAGACAACAGATAAACATCCTTGAGAACTTCAGTGAGATACAGCTACCCCTCACTAGGATGGCCAGAATTAAAAATTGATAACAAATGCTAGTAGGGCTTAAGGAGCAGTAAATCTGTTACAGTGTTAGTAACAATATAAAATGGTACTAAGCACACACCTCCTCAGCAATTCTAAAGTTATGCATGTACCCAAGAGAGATAAAGATACATGTTCACAAAATACTTACATATATACTCATAGAAGATTTATGCATGTTAGCCAAAATATAGAACCCTGGTGTTCATCAATAGAACAATACATAAATAAACTGTGATGTAATCATTCAAAAATATTATTCAGCAATAAAAAAGAATTAACTATATATACCAAGGGTGTATCTCAAAAAGTTATTATGCTGAATAAAGGAAACTTAACATAAAAAATCCCACACTATAGGATTCTATTCATGTTAATTTTTTAAATACACAAATCTAGTCTATGGTAGAAAAAAAAAAAATCAGTAGCAATTTCCTGGGATGCTGATGGTAGCAAGAAACACATGGGAGAAATCAAGAGAAAACTTCCTGGGGTGGTAGTAAAGTTTAGTTATTAATAGGGGTTTAGTTACCCAAGTGTATGCATTTGTCAACACTTAGCAAAACAAAATAAGATTTATGCAGTTCATCTTTTGTAAATGTTACCTCAAAGGGCATAAAACACTGTAAACGAATCTTGTGCTGTAGTTAATGACATGCAGGTTGGAGTATTTATCATGCACACTTATTTAATTTACTGTGAAATGAATAAAAAAGATAAGATGGATTCATAGATGGAAATTCTGATAAAAAGGAGGATGACATCTGATAAAACAACTACAGTAAAATTTTAACAGTAGGCTCTAGAGCAAACTCCTACAACTTGTAGCCCACAGGCTGCATGTAGCCCTGGATGGCTTTAAATGTGGCCCAACATAAATTTGTAAACTTTCTTAAAACATTATAAGATTTATTTTGAGATTTTTATTTTTTTAGTTCATCAGGTATCATTAGCATATTTTATGTGTGGCCCAAGACAATTTTTCTTCTTCCATTGTGGCCCAGGGAAGCCAAAAGATTGGACATCCCTGCTCCTAGAGGACATTCACTGTAAAATTAATCTAATTTTGCTACATGTTTGAAAATGTTCATAATAAAATGTTGGAACATATAAAATCAAAATTTAAAAATAACCTTCAAAGACAGTGTAGGTTTTCAGGAACTGAATGTGTGCTTGTTGCTCTAGCTGTACTTCTAAACTTTAAGTTTTCAAGATGTCAAGGCAAAATGATAAATCCACTGCTTTATAGTCTTTCTTGTCAATCATTAGATTGTTTCTGGTCATGCAACGATCTGTGATTCTACATAAGCCTACCTTGCTCTCCAAATATCACTTTGGCTCAGAGATAATCTGAAAACAAACAAACAAAAAAACAGGCACATTATTCTTTCCACTGAGTCTGAAATATACAAAGAAGTATATGTCTTCCAAGAAAGTTTCATTTAAATGTCAAAGATGTAAACCATATTCCAAAACCATGGCGCATACATTGATGGCCTCCAGTGGGGTTGGCCCAGTTCCTGCCTTGTGAAGTTTTACAGCAACAATCATCCTCCCTGTGGTTACATCAATATCTTAAAGTCAATACCTGAAGTTTTGGTGTTTTGTTACCACCAAGCATTTCTAAGCGTGCTGATTCACAGAAAGTACTTCAAACACTATTGTTCTGGAGAGGACTTGGGAAGAAAAATACAACTATAAATCTTAAAAACACTCAGTGATGCAAAGATTGCAAAGGAGAAAGTGTGGATTCCATAGTGACCATGCTTTAATTCTCATTGTAGACAGCATTTCCCACCTTAAGTCTTCCTCAGTTTGCAAAACAGATCTAGATGCTCTAGGCCTATATAGGTAACATTTGCCCTTAGCACTTGTTTGCATTATAACATTTACCACTCTGGATTATAACGACTTGCATAGGAAATCTTTCACTGGACTCTAAGCCCTTGAAGCCAGCTCAATAAACTTTTCACCTCTATATTTCAGCTTGGTGTTAGATCTTGTTTACAAGATAGAATTAAAATTATTTGATAAATGAATGATGAATGAAAGAATGAATATTGTTAGTTCATTTGATTGTGTACAGATTTTGACTCTGTATTTTCTGATGCCATATCCTAAGATCGTCTATTACGTGGAAATCTTGTGGTTGCAAATAAACAACAAAAACCAATCCAAATTGACTGAAGCAAAAAGAATCATGTAACGAAAGGTTCAGTGGTAAGACTAGTTTTAAATGTGCATATGTTTGGACTAAAGTGAATCTATTTTCTCTTCATCTCTCAGCTCTCTTCTACCCTGGTATTCTCCACATTTTAAAATCACTGTTACCCTCCCCTGAGGTCTCAGCTGGCTGACTGCAACCCCATGGAACATCCTTCCAGGTTCCGAACAAGCAGAGAAAGAAAGGGAATCCTTTTCCCTGTATTTACATCAATAGTCTTGACAGTTACAGTGCTCATTGCAGCTTGGTTGTTTCCCGTACCTCAAAGTCACATTTTCTGTTTCACATAAACGATCAACTTTCACTTTATACACAATGAATAAATTCAAAATTCACAAAGGAGCTACAAATCACCTACCACCCTTATTTGAATGCCATATATAATAAAATAATTTTTTCCTGAAGCATTCCTCATATACAATACTAGACCAAGTGTTTTTATGACTTTTTTCTCCAAGTGATCTTTCAACCAGATGATATGTTATATAGAAAATCACTTCCTCATGGTTTTACTCCATCTTGCCATGAAAACTTAACTTGCTTATGTGACCAGAGCCATTTCCTTCACTCCTTTATGGCTTATCTGAATCCTACCTCATCATTTTTCAAGGGTTAGCTCAAACACTGTTTTTTCTCTAAATATTTTCTAACTACCCCCAAAGTGAAGGCTGTATTCCTCATCTCTGAATTGAGATGATATTTAATATCCTTGCCAATCATTGTGTATTATCTGTAACACACATATTGGCACTGCATGTGGACCTTAGTTTGGTATCGTGGCTATAATCTCGCTATAAAATTAATTTGTGATGACATATCTCACCTTTTTCTTAGATGTAAAGTAAGTAGAAAGTTTGCACATCGTAAATCTAACCAGGAATAAAAAGATATCATAAGCAACGTGTTTAGAACTGTGTTTGGCATACAATAGCATTACAGAAGTTGTAGCTGCAATTTTCATTATTTTATTATCCCCATTGATAATTTTTAAGTGTACATTGTGGGTTCACAAAATTGTAAACTCTTGGAGGACAAATACTTTGTGTCAAAGTTTTTTTGTATCCGTAGGATACACCACAACACCTTGAAGATCAAAGACAGTCAATAAATTTTGATCTAATATCTCCAGTTGCTATTATCTGCTATGAGAGATTTGTGCAGTGGAAATTTTCAAACATAAAATACTATATGCTAGTAGAGAGGTACCTTTTTAGTAAAATATGTATCACTTTTTTGATGGATTGCTTGTCTTTTCTGAAATTGTTTTGTCTCCAATGCATTTTTCAAGGGTCCTTGTTCCTAAACGCCTGTCTATGCAGTCTGTATAACAATGAGCTATTTCATTTCCATTTTTATCTTATTGGGATACAATTCGACAGTAAAATGGTGTAGAAGGAAAAAATGCTAATAATAATGACTATTTTAGGATGGGCAGCTTCTCTTTGTTAAGAACATTAAGAATATTCTTTGAAAAGGATTTTCAACAAAATTTTTTGCCTTCCTGGTGGAACTTCTGGGCTTAATTTTAAGATATTTTCAAAATGAGAAGCTTAAGTAGGCATATGGTTTGTTTTGACATGTGATTATAATTTGCTGTTATGGTGGTTTTAAAACACTTTTGCAAATTATCTGACACTTTGCCATCAAAAGGCAAGGTCTGCATTCCCTTCCCCTGGGACTTTGGCAAGGTGAGACTTTGGGATTGCCTCGGCAAATAGAAAGTGACAAAAAAGATATGACTTCCATGGCTACCTTAAAAAAGCATGTGTAGCTTCTGCTTATTTCTCGTGGGACACTGACTCCACCAGTCACGACGTGACCTGTAAGATGTCTCATTATCTTGAGATGACCATATGGAAAGACCAAGTGGAGAGACCTCATAGAGACAGAGACACCCAGGGAACCCCAGTTCTTCCAGCCCCTACTGTTTGAATCTCCCAGCCCAAGGGGCAGGCAGGTGAGGGAAGGTGCCTTGCAGGTGGTGCCAATCTCAGCCACCATCTGACTTCAATAGCATGAAAGACCACAAGTAAGAACTGCCAAACCGAACCTAGTTATTCCCCACATTGGTGAGCAAGCTAGATTATTGCCAATGTTTTAAGCTACAGTTTTGGAGTAGTTTGTTATACAGAAAAAGATAACCAGAGCAGTCCTATGGCCATTAGCAAAGGCAATATTCTTCACAATTAAAGTTTTAATACCAAGGTATTGAGAGCAACCAGTCATGATATATTAGTTTTAGCATCGATTCATGTGGTTTTGCTTGACATGAAAGAAATTAATAAGGAGGGGAAGATTATTTCTCAATTGTTCTGGATAGAGGAAAACAAGTGGCAAATCTGGTTATTTTTTCCCCCTGATTTTTCATTAATAGTTTTCACCTTTTATTAATATATTAGGTGTGTAAAATATTCTAAGGACTTACTGTATTAGTCTGTTCTTGCGTTGTTATAAAAAAAATACTTGAGGCTCGGTAATTTATTTAAAAAGAGGTTTCATTGGCTCATGGTTCTGCAGGCTGTACAGGATGTTTGGTGGCACCAGCTCCCAGGGGGTCCTCAGGAAGCTTACACTCATGGTGGAAGGCAAAGGGAAGCAAGCTGTCTCACATGGCTGGAACAGGAGAAAGAGAGAGAGGGAGAAGGTGCTACACACTTTTAAACAACAGATCTCATGATAATTCACTCACTTACAATCACCGAGGGAATGGTGCTAAACCATTTATAAGAAATTGCCCCCATGAGCCAATCACCTCCCACCATGCCACACCTCCAACCCTGGGGATTACAATTGAACATGAGATTTGGGTGGAGACACAGATACAGACAATCACTTATATACTTGCTAATTCATTTATATATTATGGCTATAGCTTATTGTCTCTATCTCCTGACTCCATCAGGTATCAGCTTGAAAAGAGCAGACACCTTTCTTCAATGTGTTCACTGAAGAATCCCAGAAGCTTCCTTAATAGTAATTAGGAAGAAAAAGTAAAGTGAAACATCAAGATTCTGTGCCACATCCATCAAGTTGCCAGTGTCTAAAAGACCAGAAATTCCAAGAGATGACAGAGATCAGAGAAGTGGGCACATACATGTATTAAACATGCGTGAATAAATGGTGCCATAATTTTGGAAATTTCCACCATTAGAGGAATGGATAAGATGGGGCATGTACAAAAGAATGTTTCTACCATAGCTTTCATTAATAAAATGTATCAAAATGATTAATACCTGAAAACTTAACGGTAAGTAGAAATAAGCAAGTAGTAAAATATATGAGCACTATGATACCATTTGCTTTAATTTTAAAAATCTTTAAAAATTGACAATGTATATAAATACTATAAATTTGTTTAACATGTAGACATTCATATAAATTAATGTGTATTTATATGTAATACATTTTGATGGGTACATAAATTAATAGCAAATGTATAGGACATTGTTCAGAAGAATCCTGGTTACCTCTACCAATGGATGGAGGGAATGGTAATGAAAAGTGGCCTTTAATGGCACATAGTATAGTCTATGTCGGTAGCAACAATAACATTATTATTAAAATATTAACACTAATTTAAAGACCTGAGCCAAAAATGACAAATATCTCCAATTGTTAAATATGATTTCTGGGCATGTGAGAATTGGTTATTTTCTGTACTTATATCTACAATTGAATTATTTCCCATAAAAGAACCTAATTATATAGTCTCAGCATATGTTTAAACTATTTCATCAAAAAAAGGAGTTAATCACGTAAGAGTCTGTTGAGGAGTATGTGTGGGGCTCAGGTAGAAATGGAACAATATTCCTCGAGCAGTGACAAGAAAAGGTGCACAGAGTAGATAAAACTACTGCTAGTCCTTAATGCCTTGTGAGCATTTGCCAAGGTTATGCACTGAGAAAGGAGATCCCAGATAGAAATTGGTGAGGTGAGGGGAGCTGCCATGGGAAATCCATGCCTAGAAGAAACTGCAGACAAGAAGTTTGGCAGGATGGAATGCAAGGCTGATCCCCAAAGTGGACAGAGGGCAGAGTCCCCTCACAAGTTCCTCTGTTGGGGAGGTCCCCAGGTACCCATGCTAAGTCAGGCACCATGCTATACTTTCCTCAGTGGCACAGCCAACTTACTTTACAATCATAGCAAGTCCTTTTACAGAAAACAATTATCTTCTTTTGTAGAACACAGTTATTTTCTGTATTAATCATTTGAGTTAATAATATAAATGGCAAAGAAAGGAAATATGGACAGTGAAATTTTTCTTTTAATTAACTTCATCTATATAATTATGCCAATAAGTAATAAAACTGATAAAACCTAAAATAAAGTGAACAATATAGTGTTAAATAAGCAAAACAATCCCAGAAATAGCTTTCTATTTTAAAGATGTGCATGTATGAATAACATTTCATGCATGAATTAAAGTTTGAAACAAAAATGCTATACCTCACAGTTTCCACTTTTAAAAATATTTAATCAAATAAGAATTTCAATCAGTCACATAGAATACCAGATTCAAAGTAACTGAACTTTTATTTCTTCTTACTATTTTTTATTTTTATTTATTTATTTATTTTTTTTCGATACCTAGTTTCACTCTTGTTGCCTAGGCTGGAGTGTAATGGTGTGATCTTGGTCCACTGCAACCTCCACCTTCCAGGTTCAAGCGATTCTCCTGCTTCAGCCTACCAAGTAGCATTTCTGCTGTTTTCTTCACTGTGTGACATTGTTTTGTCCACATGCATTTGTGGGGTACCAAGGAGGTTGGAGATAGCACCAAAAGCACGCTTGAACAATTCCATATTAGGACTGAGTTACTCTTCTAATGAATATGTGTGGTGAGTCCTATAACACATGTCAGTCTCTTACCTCCTGTTTCTTCCAGTGAATCTGAAGCCAGCATCTTGTGAGGGCTTGGGAGCTGGAGGTATCTGGCCAAGAAAAAAAAAGTACCTCCCCGAACCCCTCACTGTAAGCCATCTTCTAGCCAACAGTAGCAGCCCTTGGTTTGGGAAGAAGAGTACTAAGTTTAAGTCTGGCAAAGTTTTGATGAATAACTGGTTCTGGACATGTTAAATTTCTGAAATAAGACTGTGTTGAGATCCCACGTCACTTCAGAACTTCAGTTATCTAAGAAGTACCAGAGAGTAATAATGACTGACTAAATTTTACACCAGGAACAGAGAGCAGCTCCATTGTCTTCTAAGCTGATTATTTCTAAAAGTCAGCGGTTGGGTTCAGCCCACAGGAACCAGCATAGTGTAGTCACAAAGTAGTTCACAGAAGTTTGATTTGATTATTAGATAACTGAGTTAGCCCTCTATGGCTGCCATAAGAAAACCACACACTGGATGGATTAAACCACAGGAATTTATTTTCTCACCGTTCTGGACTAGTAGTCCAAGGCCAAGGAGCTGACATGGTTGACTTCTGGTGAGGCTTCTCCTCTCATGGCCTCTTCTGTGTGTGTTCAAAGAGAGAGGGAATCCCTAGTGTCTCTTCCTCTTCTTTTTTTCTTTTTTGTTTTCCTGAGACAGAGTTTCACTGTTGTCACCCAGGCTGTACTGTAGTGACACGAGCTCAGCTCACTGCAACCTCTGCCTCCAGAGTTCAAGTGATTCTCCTCCCTGAACCTCCTGAGTACCTGGGATTACAGGCTCCTGCCTCCACACCCAGCTAATTTTTGTATTTTCAGTAGAGACAGGATTTCACCATGTTGGCTAGGCTGGTCTCGAACTCCTGACCTCAGGTGATCTGCCCGCCTCAGCCTCCCAAAGTGCTGGGATTACAGGTGTGAGCCACTGCACCCAGCACTCTTCCTCTTCTTATGAGGATATCAGTCCTAGATTGGGGCCCCATTTTCAAGGCCTCATTTTAGCTTAATTATCTTCCCAAAGGCCCTAGCTCCAAACATGATCACAATGAGAGACAGGGTTTCAACATATAAACATTGGGGACAAAATTTAGTCCATAAAGTAACCATGGAAAAGACCAATGGGCAAGCACTTTTGCAAGCTGCATTTATTTAACAGCATATGACAGCAGTGTGTCAGTTGATAAGCAGGGAGGCAGCCATGGTTAACAGGTCTTTGGGACCAGGAAGGGAAGGAAAGGAGGAGGCCCTCTTTACTCATACTGTTGTCTGATCAGCATTTCTGATGAGGAGCATTTCCCCACACCTGCAGGGCAAATGTATGTTTATACAAATCTACTTGAAAGAGCAGCCTGTCTGAGAGCAAGTTTGCATGCGTAAGTTTTTCATAAACAGATATTAAAATGTGAATTTGTGCAAAACTGTTGGATTTGCTCAAACTCAATGTAATTTAGTTAATTTTGTCAGGGATGAAAGAAGGTAGAAAATAAAGAAAAAAGAACAGGATATTATAATAAGGAAGCATTAAGATAATAAAGTGAAACTATGATAGTATAAATTCAAAGTTCAAGATCAGAAATGATAAAGGCCAGTGCAAAAGTAATTGGGTTTCAGACCATGAACTTTAAATCATTATAACTAGGCTCAAACACATCTGTATTAATCAAAATAGGAAATATTACAGTCAAGACATTTTTTCCAGTGATAAATGTTTGTGTATTCCTGTAGCATAAAAATCCATGCTTTGGGATTCGACATACTCTTGGAAAGATATTCTCTGCATCTTGCTGGTGGTGGAAACGTTTACCCTGCACACAGTTGTTGAGATGCTTGAAGAAGTGGTTGTTGGTTGGCGAAAGGTCAGGTGATTATGGTGGATGGGGCAAAACTTCGTAGCCTAATTTGTTCAACTTTTGAAGCGGTCGTTGTGTGACTCGCAGTTGAATGTTGCCGTGGAGAATTGGGCCCTTTCTGTTGACCAATGCCAGCTGCGCATGTTGCAGTTGTTGGTGTATCTCATGGATTTGCTGAGCATACTTCCCAGATGTAATGGTTTCACCTGGATTCAGAAAGCTGTGGTGGATCAGATTGACAGCAGACCACCAAACAGGGACCATGACCTTTTTTGGTGCAATTTTGGTTTGGGGAAGTGCTTTGGAGCTTCTTTTCAGTCCCACCACTGAGCTGATCATCATCAATTAGAGTATAAAATCTACTTTTCGTTGCATGTCACAGTCTGATGGAGAAATGGCTTGTTGTTGTGTAGAATAAGAGAAACACTGCAAGATGATGATCTTTGTTTATTTTCACTCAGCTGATGAGGCACCCACTTGTCGAGCTTTTTCACCTTTCCAACTTGCTTCACATGCCAAATGACTGTAGAATAGTAGACATTGAGTTCTTTGGCAACTCTTCTTGTAGTTGTAAGAGGATCAGTTTTGATGATTGCTCTCAATTGGCCATTGCCAACTTCCAATGGCCGGTCACTATGTTGCTCATCTTCAAGGCTCTCTTCTGCTTTGCAGAACTTCTTGAACCATCACTGCTGTATGCTTGTTAGCAGTTCCTGGGCCAAATGCATTGCTGATGTTCTGAGTTGTCTTTGTTGCTTTTTGACTCATTTTGGAGTCGGATAAGAAAATTGCTCAAATTTGCTTTTTGTCTAACATTATTTCCATAGTCTAAAGTAAATACAAAATCAACCGCAAGTAGTAAGTTACTAAAAAAAAAAATAAAGCAAGAAATGTGCATTAAAATGATGTATAACATAACTACATTTATTTAAGAATGTATTCCAATATCAAACAGAAAATTTAAATAATGCAAAACCCACAGTTTTTTTGCACACAACCTAATATTAAGGAGAATACTTAGAAAGAAGAGTAAAATGGTGGAAAAGTAGAGAGACAGAGTGAGAGCAAAAGCAAGGAACAAAACCATAAAATCAGACTCAGATGCTCAAAATCATTTTGTTCCCAAAGACAGAGAAATCAGAAAGGAGGGATTTATCACAGAAATGCTTGAGATTGTCCAGGCTGCATCCTGGAGCAACTTGCTGTTTGCAGAGCACATGAGTGGAAAATGACACACCAAGTGACTGCATCATGGAATTTCAGAACAAAAACCAGGGGAAGATCCTAAAAGGCTGGAGAAAGGGTAAATCAGCAGTCATCCTGTAATGAAGGAGGAGTCGGTGTAAGATTCCGCAGTCGTTATCTCAGAAATTAAAACTGCAGTGGAGGAAATCCTTTCAAAATTCTAAGGAAAATGATTTTCAAGCTAAAAATTTTATATCTCACCTACCTACTAATCAAGTATGAGAAAGTAATTCAGACTTTTCAGAAAAGCAAGACCTAACATTTTTTGGTTTTGTCTTGTTTGTTTTCAGGATATACTTCCCCAAAAGGAGGAAAAGAGGCAAGGAATAGGAAATCCTGGTATTTGGGCAAAGGGAATGCGCTGCCTAATAAAGCACAGTGTGATTCCTGGCTGATGGGGGAAGGGAACACCCAGGAGAATAGCTGAGCAGCCAGGCTGGGAACAACATCTTGACTGGAGCAGTGAAATCAAAGGCTTCAGGATGTAAGGATGAAATGAACCTGCATGTCTGATGTGTTTGGACTCATTCAAAGGCGAATCACATCTCTGATAGTTTAAGGATAAACTTGTGATAGACCTATAGCCCATCAAACACATGAAAACTTAAAAAACAGAGATTCACAAGAGAATCAATGTACTTATAATACAGTAATTGGCTTAGGTCCGCTACTATTTATGTGGTCACAATGACAATAACACTGAATACTGATGTGACCCAAAATGGTGCCTTAAATATTCTGGGTGGAGGGTGGAGGGTGTGCGAGAAAGTGAAATTCTGATTTTTCACAGTAAGGAAACCATAGTGACACCTGAAATTGACAAATCAAAAGTTATTAGTGTAAATACATTATTTAGAAAAATAGAGGATGGTACCAGAGGAATTTTAGGGGATGAGTTAAAATCAGAGAAAAGATGGGTGGTACATCTTATAAAACATTTTACTTTTCAAAGTAGGTATACTTTATATGTTGGTCAGGTAATTTTTAATATTTAATTATTCAATTAAAATTCAAGTGTAGAATACCTATTATGGCCTAGGAATTGAAAGCACTGTGGAAGATGTAGGAAATACATGGGAAATTTCAGCATATGTTCTACAGAGAGCCTGGAAAAGTTGAAAGTCAAAGTCTTGTACATAAATAAACTACTCAGAGATTGATAATTAAGTGGTAAGTTTTCTGGAGCAGGTTGGAGTAACAGGGAACCAAAGAAGGCAGTCCCATGTGGATGAAGCAGTCAAGGGCAGTTTCATGGGGGAGATGAGACACAACAGGCCCTGGAAGGAGATATTCATGTAAACTGAGACTTGGCAACATTTTCTGAATGCTTCTGCTGTGCCAGGTGCTGTTATGATTTTTTTTCTTTTTTTCTTTTTTTTTTTGAGATGGAGTCTTAGTCTGTCACCTAGGCTGGAGTTCAATGGCACCATCTCTGCTCACTGCAACCTCTGCCTCCCAGGTCCAAGCAATTCTCTGCCTCCCAGGTCCAAGCAATTCTCTGCCTCAGCCTCCCGAGTAGCTGGGATTACAGTCACATGCCACCACTCCCGGCTAATTTTTGTATATTTAGTAGAGACAGGTTTTCACCATGCTGGCCAGGCTGGTCTTAAACTTCTGACTTCATGATCCACCCACCTTGGCCTCCCAAAGTGCTGGAATTACAGGTGTGAGCCACCGTGCCCGGCTGGTGCTGTTATCATTTCTATTCATTCCTTGATTTAATTCTTGATTTAACTCCATGCAATATGTTTTATTGTGATGATCTCTCCTTTTCAGATGAAACCTTGCAAGAGCTACGCAAGCTGAGCATCTTGTCTGCACTCACATGAATTTTAAATAGCTAGTTAGGGTTGAATGAGCAACTCACATGATAGTTCAGTGTTCTTATCTGAACAATAAGTGTATTAGGCTAAGTGAACTCTAAAATCTCTTCCATGCCCCATTCTTTGGTCCTATAATCCCGAAATTGTGATTTCTCTTGGACCTTGGCTAGGGGTGAAGTGGAGGATGAGTGTGTACCCAGTGTGTTCATGTCTTACATTTTTATAATTTAAATATTAGTACCCTTTGCCTCCAGGTTAAAAAATAATAATAATAAAACAAAGGGATTGGTGGTTAGGACTCCAGTGTTAAAAATTCAATAACGCACCAGTTACTTAGCTCTTGTGACTGTAGTTCCTCTTCATCACCACTGAAAGGTGGCCAGAGCTTAGCTTCCAAGGTCAGTGAATTCTAGGTTTGGAAAACAGCACAGTTTATAAGTTCAAGCATCTTTAACCTGTATTCTAATTTAGTTGGGTATTTCATCGAGTTATTTGACCCAGAGCAAAGTATTTGATCCCTTCATGAATTCCAGTCTCACGTAAATGCACCTCATACACACTAAGAAGGCTTGAATCTACATGTGCTCTCTCAGTATTAGGAGCTAAACCTGATAATACCACATTGCAGCCCAGGCTTTCTTACTGCATTTTCTTACTGGCTGATACAGGGAAGTAGTACATAGTGGTTGAGACCACAGAATTGGGATTCCGGATCTGTCTGCAAGTCCTTGCTCTACCCTTACTGCATCACCTTGATGCTACTTAAACACTCCAGACTCTACTTTCTTATGTGAAAAATAAATAAAGAAAACAAAGTAGTGCCTACTGAACAAGGCTATTGAATGAAAGGAGATAATAAACGTAAAACTTTTAGCACAGTACTTCAAATTTCACGTTTCGACAAATGTCAAGGGTGTTTTGTTGTTTTTTGGTTTGACATTTATTTGCTTATCTATCTATCTATCTATCTACCTGCCTAACTTTTTCAGAGACCTATTGACAATGTGTGTTTTCATCCTTACCCCAATCAAATCATTGGTTATTTGGGGAGCACTCCTGGGTGTTCAGACTGACTTCATAATCAACGACCAGATATGCTGTAACCAGCTACTTTGTACTGACTTTCATACTTTGGTCTCTGGATTTTGTTTTTTCCTGGTCTTATGACGCTCCTTTTGAGATGGCACTAGGAGATGCATATAGTGGTTGTTGGGGCTCAGAACATGCAAAATAACACAAAATATGGTATACTGCCCTACTGAGTCCTTAGAACTGAAGGCGATTTGGAAGGACTTCAGCTAGGTCTTCTGGACCTTCTGCCACCCTCCTTTCTTCCTCTCCATTATCTACCAAGTGAGTCACAGAAACTGGAATCTCTCTCCTCAAAAACAAGCCATAAAACCCAGGAAGATCTCTGACCTGCTCCCTTTCCCTTGAAGGTCCTCAGGTGACAAGGGCCCTGCCCCATTCCCCAAGTGATAGGAGGAAGACATTTCTTACAGAGACACAGAAAACAAGCTGAGAAAATAGACTTTGCTGAGTTTACCCCTGACTTTATTACCTAGATCCCACACTTTTTGTCCAATAGTGTTTCTCTATAATCATTCTCTTCTCTCATCAGACTTAGGATATAAGTACACAGTTTTCCCTGGGTCTTGTAAAACTGATGAAATAAATTGTGTAAGCCTTTCTCTTGTTATTCTGTCTTTTCTTATTTATTTATTATTTATTCTTTTGTTGAGATGCAGTCTTGCTCTGTTGCCCAGGTTGGAGTGCAGTGGCATGATCTCGGCTCACTGCAACCTCTGCCTCACAAGTTCAAGCAATTCTCCTGCCTCAGTCTCCCAAGTAGCTGGAACTACAAGTGCCCACAACCACATCCAGCTAATTTTTGCATTTTTAGTAGAGACGAGGTTTCACTATGTTGGCCAGCCTGGTCTTGAATTCCTGACCTCGTAATTTGCCCGCCTCGGCCTCCAAAGTGCTGGGATTAGAGGTGTGAGTTACCATGCCCAGCCATTATTCTCTCTTTTCTTATAGTAGTGTTGGTCATGACCCCTGCAATGAATGAGGAGAAGATAGTACTTTTTCTCTTCTACATGGTATTAGTTATGCTGAAAAATAAGGTATTCAGATTCAAACTACTCCATGTTCTATGTGCTCATCTTCTAACAATGACTAACAGAGCAGCAATTGAGGTAATTATGTGATCTTCTGGAGACTAAACTTCCTCATCAGCAAATGGGAATGTTGGGACATACTTTGTCCTTAGAAAGTAAGAATGTGATTGTGAGACAGGGATGGTGAGAATGAGAGATAATGCACAAATGCAGTGAAGAGAAAAAAAGTTCAATAAAATATGTTGACATCACTGTTATTACCCGCTCTGGCTAGAAAGAAACTTAACTCATCATTGTTCTCATTTTGGAATTTAATAGTGATAAATTCTAAGTTTTTTACGTAGTTTTATGGAAAGTGAATCAATTTTTATCTTTTGATTCTCCCTCAACACTTATGAACATGTTTCTTAAACTCTGTGGATTTTTATTTCTTCTCAGAATAGAATCACAAACTGATAAATTGTGTGAAGAGGACCCCAGTATACATCTTATCAGCTCCCCTCCTTTGAAGGGGAAGACACTGAAGTTCCAAGTGGGGAAAAAAAAAAAAAAAAAAAAAA
>NW_016806659.1:70261-103184 GCF_001698545.2 Rhinopithecus bieti | reverse complement strand
GCTCTGTCACCCAGGCTGGAGTGCAGTGGCCAGATCTCAGCTCACTGCAAGCTCTGCCTCCCGGGTTTACACCATTCTCCTGCCTCAGCCTCCCGAGTAGCTGGGACTACAGGCGCCGCCACCTCGCCCGGCTAATTTTTTTTAATTTTTGTTTTTAGTAGAGACGGGGTTTCACCGTGTTAGCCAGGATGGTCTCGATCTCCTGACCTCGTGATCCACCCGTCTCGGCCTCCCAAAGTGCTGGGATTACAGGCGTGAGCCACTGCGCCCGGCCGAGGAGTCTCACATCTTCACAGAGCAGCGTTTTGTGTCTATTCTCTGCTGTGGTTTAATGCACTCTTTGATAGCCTCTTTAGCACTTCAGATTATTAAAATTATTAAAAACACTGACAAGTAAATCACAACACTGTTGTCCTTCTTGCCCCTCATTTCAGTCCCAAACTTTAACAAAGTATTTAGGCTCTCTTTTCTGTACAGAAATGTACCCTAACTTTTCCAGCTAACATCTCTAACCTGTTTTAAAACAGGAACAGTGGTGATATCAGGTAGCCTGTTCCAGTTTCCACAGAGCTATTCAGAAAAGTGTTCCTTAAAACTGACAGTCTAGGTCTCATCAGACAGACACTTTCATGTTCAAATTTATGAAACTAGGAAACAGCACTATATCTACTTAAGCCTTCTTCATTTTCAACTAAATAATACTAATTCTTCTACTCTCCTTTTGAATCTACTTTGCTGGTTGATCATTTCTTGTCTTTACTCTTTTCTATTCCCCAGAGAGAGGTTCCCCAGGTATGAGGGCCTTTGTATTTATTTGAATGGACTCAGTGGGGATATTCACCCTGACAAAAAGACAGGAGCACAGGTTAGGCACTTAGTGTACATTTGTGAGGATGAAAAGAGACAAAAATTCAAGAGGAGAGGCTAACACTATGGTTCTGTACACAGAACAAATGTACATAGACGTTTGTACTCAAGACCACTTCTTGCCTCGAGTTGTGCCCAAGAAGAAAGGCAGGGCTTGAAAGCTCAGTGATGGGCCTGAGCCTTGATATCAGCTCCAGGTGTGGCTCTTGTATTTTTCTGCTCACCTCTTCTGACTTACCTGGGGTCAAAGTCTGACCTTTTAACAGTGTGACCTTAGATATTTGACTTCATCTTGCTAATCTTCTCAATTTCCTCATGGTGTAAAATGAAGATGAGAGTGCTTGGCACTAATTCTGGAAGAATCTGAACTGACAGTGTTGAAGTAAGTACCTGGCAAGCAGTCACTCAACATATGGCAGAGAAGACACTGCTGCTGCTGTTGATGTGGAATGAGAGGAAACAGACAGCATTCATTCCAAATGTTAGGGAGAGCGATGTTTTCTTAATCCTTCAGGCTACTAGTTTTAGTAAAGCAAACAAACATCATTTGTTTTCCAAAGAACCCAAATCTATGAAATTAACCACTTAGACAAGTTTTAACAGCCAAATAAACTTATGAGTTGGAGGATAGTCTGATCCACAGATAATAGATTCCTAGTTATTAATAGTGATGTGGTAATAAATGGAGGTGTTTCTAGGAGGTGTTTTTACCTTGTGGATAATGTCATGGTAGTTAACTAAATTGTTTTGCACAAAGCATTTCTCGGTGTCTTCTGCCAAAATTTTATTATCCTCCCATCCAAGAACTAACCGGGCCCAACACTGCTTCGCTTCTGAGATCAGACACGATCAGCATGGTATGACCATACACAAAAAGGTATCATCCTCAGCTTGAAGGAACATTCATCACATTCAGGGCCCAATTGAAAAGTCTTAACATTTTACCTATGCAATTATTTTTTAAAGACGTGACTGATTTGATCAGTCTTCGGTCCCATCCTACGTGAGTGTTATTATTTTGTGCTCTTTGGCTTGACTTAGCCTCACGGTGGAAAACTGATATTGAAGCAGCAGCATCTTCTTGCCTAGACCTTTCCTAATGGCATCAAGCTTGAGAGCTGTACAGCCTCTTCATCTAGCCTGGACCAGCTCTCTCATTTCACATGAGAGGAAACTGCATTGTGGAGAGTTGAAATGTCTAGTCCGAGGTCACACCGTGTGTCAGGAGTAGATCTGAAGCTAGGATCCAGCCAGGTTTCTGCATATCAGACCACTGCAATGTCCACTTTCATAGAATAAAAATAAATGAATGGGGTCTGAGAGAAAACGTCACACGCTGAGAAACACTGGTATAGGTGGTATAAAGTCATCATGTCTCTTCACCGCAGAGGTTCGTTCAGTTTGTTCATATACATTAAAGTGTCAGATTTAGGGAATATACTTTATTTCTCAAATATTTACTCATATGATGCTTTTTATTTGTACAGTATTTTAGTTTTTCATGGGAACCCTATGTATAGCTTTTAGGACTTTTTGGCAAACCACAGTTTCAATGGCACACATTAACTTCTCCTGACATTAACTCAAACTAAATCACACCTCAAATTGCAGGACCAGCAACAGCTGTTCCTGTATCTCTGAGACCACCAGACACCTGGACCATAGTGGGAGCTATGTGCATTTTGAACAGTGCTGCATATTTTCATAAGCACAATAAAAAAAATTAGGCCAGTGAGCAGTTAGCCCAATAACTGAACCTAAATGGAAATTATTTCCATTTAGCCCATCATGCCACTGTTGAGATGCATTTTGATAAATTCTTTCATTAGAAAGGCTTTATTTCTTTTCTTTTCTTTCTTTTTTTTTTTTCTTTTTTTAACGGAGTTTCACTTTGTTGCCCAGGCTGGAGTACAGTGGCACAATCTCTGCTCACTGCAACCTCTGCCTCCCGGGTTCTAGCAATTCTCCTGCTTCAGCCTCCTGAGTAGCTGGGACTACAGGTGCACGCCACCATGCCCGCCCAGACAATTTTTTGTATTTTTAGTAGAGATGGGATTTCACTATGTTGGCCAGGCTGGTCTCCATCTCCTGACCTCCTGATCCACCCATCTCGGCCTCCCAAAGTGTTGGGATTACAGGCGTGAGCCACCGCGCCCAGCCAGAAAGACTTCATTTCTAAGTGTCCTTCAGTTAGAAAAATAATAACCAGGCTTCTGAAAGAGTTGCCTTAATATAAGGTTAACATTTAAAGAATACATATAAAATGCAACATGGAAATTCAATAAATATTCAACAATAAGAAACTAGGGATAATTGCTAAGTTTTCTAGGATACACAAGTTATTTACTTTCCTTTAACATTTTCAGGAATGTATTCAACACTTTATTTTTGTCTTTACCAAATTCAAAATATTCTGTGGGATAGAATTTCAAATACCCGATTTTCTGAACTCTCCTCACAGTCCTTTCCTGTTCCACACTTCTCACTGAAGTCACCACGCTATTTCAGGCTGACCCTTAACTATTGACCCATTCAACAACATGAACAGAGAGGCCCCAATGCCTTCTTTGTGCTCAGCAGTGTGTAAAGGATAGTATGTACTCAGCGTTGGCCACTGCCCTCAGGTAGCTCAGGAACTGACTGGTCATCATAGAAAGAGATCATTGGCAAACACCATCCTAGTAACAGAGGTATACATAAGTTGCAAGAGGAGGAAGGCTGAGGGGCACACGTCTGTGTCATATAGAAAGAGAGCACAGTGGAGAAAGAGTCCTTCCTTTGAGCTTTATTCACACTAACCGTGTGGTCTTACTTGACCCCACTTTATTTTTTTCTCTACAAATCTTTCCTTTCTAAATGTAGGTGTGTTTACCCCTTTCCTTCAGGTTCATCAAATTTTGTCACCCTTTTTTTCAGTAGTAACCTTTGACCAGCATATCCTGTCATCTTAAAATGAATTCATTTCTTTCATGTTAACAGATTTTCCTAGTGAGGTTTATCCATGTAGTTGATAAGCATATTATCACTCGTGTAAGTGGAGTTATTGTAGGTTTGCAATATAACATACTCTAGGACTAATTACTGTGAAATAGTAAGTACGGCCTTAGTTGAGTTTGAGTTATATAAAGTCACTCTAAAAGTCAGTTAATCTTTCACCGAAGTGTTATACTCAAGTCTGCACCAGCCATGATTACGGAGAAGAACATCTTTCGAGACAGAAATCATCAAGGCCTTTTTAAAAACCACATTGCGGTTATTGTTTCTATCTTGTTCCTACATTCCTGTGCATTTTCACTGAAACAAACTAAATTGGTATCAAAAGGCTTGTTCTTTTTGGAGTCTCGTGTTCTAATGTCATAACATCTCATGCTTTTTTAAGGCATGATTACCCCAGATGGGAGATATGATGGTTCGCTGCACCTTTCTTGTTTTCTGACTGGCCTGAAACTTTTCAGAATGTCTCCTTTCCTCTCTTAAGGATAAATATCTAGAGTCAATGCCAGGGATTTTAGCCAAGCCCATTGAAAGCCCAGAAGGCATGACATTCAACTCTTCTGATTTGGATGTGACACTGTCCTGGGTTTTTCTTTATCTTTCAGCGTGTAGGTTTGACCTTGCCACAAAGCTGACAGTTATTCAACTCGAAAATTCACATTCAGCTTTTTTAAAAGTGAGCAATGAGGAGGCCATACAAACTTTTAGTATTTTGTGGCTTTCTATAAAGGGCTCTTCTTTCTAGCAAGCAAAACTTTTGGCCCATGATTGAATGTGAATTTATATCATTTATTTTCTCTTTTTTGCTTACAAGTGGCTTCCAGCTGTAGGCTTCCTTGTTTAGTCCTTAAACAACCTTTTTACTTCTTTATGCTTTCTGCTTAACTGTCTTGTTTGTATTATTTATCCCAACTCAAAAATGCAGATCTGAGGTTATGTAATTTGACCCACCATCTCTGAGATGCTCATTCTAATCAGACCATTTTCTCAGACCCTGGGGACAAGATTACCCGCTGGGTTGTTCCGGGCACCCTAAGCCCTGCCATTCCTCACAAAGGTTTTAGGTGATCAGTATCTCATGACATACCTATTACTAATGTAAAGCACACGTTTGGGAGTTTAGAATTATTCTAGAGACATTTCTATACATTAGCATCATCTATGCTAAGCAAACAAAACTCCCTTTCTCCACAATATAATTGTTTTCTTTGAAGTGGCCCACTTAGCCTGATTAACTTGATTGTACAATTAAATGCTTAATCCAGTCATGTTCCTGAGACTTGTGCAAAAGTTTTCAACTTCCTCTGGGTCCTCCAACCCAGACAAACAAGATTCCAACAAATAAGAGAGTTTATTTCTATCGTAAGTCAAATGTGTATATGTTTTATGGCTAGCAAATATTTTCATATTCACAACCTCTTCTTTTTAAAAGAAAAAAATTTTCATGGGAACTCTTTTGAGCAAGAAACTGAGATTATCTTGTTCATCACTGTCAATGCTGTAACCCAAAAACCCAAAAGGCCCCTTTGCTTTAAATCCTTCCCTATTCAGCTCAAGAGTAGTCTTGGACTCTTGAATTCCACACCTCTCCAAAAGCTAATAGTTCTTAGTATTTTCAGCCTCATTTTCTAAGTGCATGTGCACACTTTAACAGTATCAGTTTCCAAAAGGTAAAGAGCATTTATTTCATATCTCTACTTCTCATACTAAAAGGGGATTGACTCTGAATTCAATTAATATTTGTCTAATTCAGGAGTCAGGAAAACACAACCTGCAAGTAAAATCAGGCCAAGTGCCTGTTTTTGTAAAGTCTATGAGCTCAGGTTTTCGTTTTGCATTTTAAGTGGCTGAGATAAAGTAAAAACACACCAATATTATATGAAATTTACATTTCAGTTTTCCTACATAAAGTTCTATGGAACACAGCCAACCTCACTCGTTTACGGAGTGCCCACAACTTCTGTCACGCTACGACGGCAGAGTTAAGTGGTTGCAACAGAGACTGGCCCTTGAAGCCTAAAATATTTACTATCTGTTCATTTACAGAAAAGATTTCTCAATCCCTACTGCAATTGATGGATATTTTCTCCTCCTCCTGGCTTGCAGGTGTAATACCAATAACTGATAACTAATATCAATAGCTAATATTGCTCTGTATAATTTATAAATATACTTCTGCATTATTGATTTTATTACTTGTAATAACTCAGTAAGTGGAATATTTTATATACATACTACAAATTAGACACCCGAAGCTCAAGCTAGTGATTCATCTGTCACTAGGAAGATGATGGCTGGGATGGAATGAAGACTTCCAATACAAAATCTTGTCTGATGCTTGCTTGGACACAATGTGCCCTAAATATAATTCTGTTTCACTTTAACATGTGCCCTATTGTGTCCCAAATTGTTCCTTCTGGTGGGTTCGTGGTCCTGCTGACTTCAAGATTGAAGCCACAGACCTCCGCGGTGAGTGTTACAGCTCTCAAAGGTGGCACAGGCCCAAAGAGTGAGCAGCAGCAAGATTCATTGTGAAGAGTGAAAGAACAAAACATCCAGGCGGTGGAACGGGACCCGAGCGGGTTCCTGCTGCTGGCTGGGGTGACCAGCTTTTATTCCTTTATTTGTCCCCACCCATGTCCTGCTGATTGGTCCACTTTACAGAGTGTCGACTGGTTCATTTTACAGAGTGCTGATTGGTCCATTTTACAAACCTCTAGTTAGCCACAGAGCGCTGATTGGTCCATTTTACAAACTTCTAGCTAGTCACAGAGCGCTGATTGGTGCATTTTTACAGAGTACTCATTGGCACATTTTACAAACCTCTAGCTAGCCGCAGAGTGCTGATTGGTCCATTTTACAAACCTCTAGATAGCCACAGAGCTCTGGCTGGTGCATTTTTATAGAGTACTCATGGGGGCATTTTACAAATCTCTAGCTAGCCACAGAGTGCTGATTAGTGGGTTTTACAATCCTACCTACAGAGTGCTAATTGGTGCATTTCACAATCCTCTTGTAAGACAGAAAAGTTCTCCAAGTCCCCACTCGACCCATGAAGTCCAGCTGGCTTCTCCTCTCACTGTTTGTTGTCTCTGTTTCCTTAGCCCATAAGTGGAAACTTTGATGTAAAAGGTCATTCTCATGTCTTTGCTGTGCCGTCTGTCATTTCTAAATAAAGACTTTCTAACCTTATTCTAACCTATATTGAGCTATGTACAATTTCCTGAATTGTCTGCTTTCAAATGCTACTTCCTCTCTCTTGAGTACTATTTTCCACCTAAATTCTAATCATCCTCTAGGCCTGTGAGTCACAGCTGGAACCAAGCTCCCTCAACCAGGTGCCCTCTCATATGTGCTAATCAGAACACTGGGTTATTCTCTACAGCACCTGCTATACAGGCCTGTTGCTCACCTGCTGACCTCCACTACATCACCATGGCCCCTAGCAAGCAGAAGCCACATCTTAGTATGTGATTATTCCCATTTTCTTAAACAAAATATACATCAAAAGGGCTGACCAACATTTGTTTAAAGAGTCAACAAATTAGGGAGGAAATGAATAGTTTCTCACAAATAATATACAATAAGAGTGGTATTAGACACTATAATATTAACACAAAAAGTCATCTCACAGGCTGGGCTTGGTGGCTCACGCCTGTAATCTTAGCACTTTGGGAGGCAGAGGCAGGCAGATCACCCGAGGTCAGGGGTTTGGGACCAGCCTGGTCAACATGGTGAAACTCCATCTCTACTAAAAATACAAAAATTAGCAAAATTAGCTGGGCGTGGTGGTGCTTGCCTGTAATTCCAGCTACTCTGGAGGCTGAGGCAGGAGAATCACTTGAACCCAGGAGGCGGAGGTTGCAGTGAGCTGAGATCACACCACTGCCCTCTAACCTGGGGAACAGAGTGAGACTCTGTCAAAAAAAAAAAAAGTTATTTCACAAATTCTGAGGAAGGTTACAATAAGATGTTGTTTCATGTCAAATAAAATGCTAAAGAACCTATATGCAGACAGACACCAAGTTGATCCCTATTTGTCTTCTAGCAGCTTGATTTGTAAGTTTTCCCACTTTTTTGAATGTATTTACTTAATTATTTGTGTGTTTATTTTTTTAGAGAGGGGTTCTCGCTATGTTGCCCAGGCTGGAGTGCAGTGGCTATTCGCAGGTGTCATCACAGATCATTTCAGCTTTGAACTCCGGGCCTTAGTGATTCTGCCACCTTAGCCTCCCTAGTAGCTGTGCCTACCGCTTGTTGGAGTTTAAATAGAGAAAGCATAAATGGGATGTTTAGCGTCTAACACATTGCAGGTTCTCAATTAACATTGCATCGTAGAGTTTGCTCAATAAGCTTACCAGCTCCTTCACAGAAACCCAAAAGGAAGACCCACAGGATAGGAGTGAACTCTTACATGAATGTACCCCCGAGCTTCCAAGATGGATGCCATGCGTGCTGAATAAGCTCTCTCTGTTTATTGGTGAGAGCGCTTGATTTCTACTTGGTCGTAAGTTTGTGTGCTAGAAAATGTTTCCTATCAGCCCCAGCTTTAGGTAAATATTATTCCTCCAGAGAATGTTTTACCATCTTAGACATCCACGAAGAAAATGCCAGCTGTTCTCCCCACTCACCAAGGATTGGTCCTGAGAGTAGGCACATTAGGAAGCAATGCTGGTGGGCATGGAATGACTCTAACTTTACTGTGTCCCACTCTCTTGCTGCCTCTGTTTCAATGTTGGTTCAGTGTAGCTGGCCTGACAAAGACTCATTTTCATATTCATGGCCTTTACCAACTCTTTTTAGTATCTCTTTATGTTTTTGGAAGGAGATGTTTTTTGTTGTTGATTTTTGTTTTTTGTAGTTTCATTAAGCAGAAGAATTCTGGGACAGAGTGGAAATGAATCACTTGAATTAGTTGTGGAGCAACTAGGTTGACCAAGGTTTGGTTTAAGCCAAAATGTGCTAGATATTTACTAGCTCCACTGACTGGCAGTATGATTCTGGGAAATAGGTATTGTTTCCTGAAAACAGAAAAATTCCAGTTTTCCAGGTGAGAAATTAGTAACAGGGTAAGAGCTTTGCCCAAAGCCACATTGATAATAATGAGCAAAACAGATGTTGATTTCAAGTGTTTGTGACATCAGACTGTGTATTAATTGTAACAACTTAATTTGCTTAGGCTAGATATTCTTACCTACAAAATGAGAAAAATATTGCCCCTCATGGTTTTATTATAACAATAAGAGGTAACATATATAAAGAACTGTACACAATAGGTCCACAAAAATGGTAATATTCTATGATTTAATTTATTGTTATTGCACATTCATGAAGATATTTAACTCATTCTAATTCTCTTTATAAAGCCAGCATTTATTTTTTTCCCCAATTTTTTAAAATTGTGGTAAAGTACACATAACAAAATGTACCATCTTTGCACTTCTTTTGTATATAGTTCAGTGGTTTCTTAAAATTTTTTCTTTTAATCCTTGCTAGCAGGAAGTCGAGTGATATAAAGTACACTTACATTGTTGTGCAACCATTACCACCGTCCATCTTCAGAACTCTTTGCATCTTTCCAAATTGCTTGGAAAGATGTAATTGAACCTCAGTACTCATCAAATAGTGACTCTTCATTTCCTTTTTGTTACCACCCCTTGCACCTCCCACCATCCCTGGCAATCATCTACTTTCTGTCCCTATGACATTGACTATTCTAAATACTTCATAGAAGTAAAGCCTGTATTTCTTAAATAAGAGCTTCACATACAATGAAGGGTCCTGGGAGAGAGGGACAAGATGTCACAGTCTCCAAACCAAAGTGTCAGGAAAGTGAGAGCTGCCATGTCTGCCCTTTCACAGAGAGCATTCTTGTGCACTTTCAGCTGATGGCATTTCTCCTCCACGCAGGTGAAAGATGTGCTCTAAGACAGGTTTGAATTCTCTAAGGCCCTTTCCAACAATTAGAGTGCTTCAGAGGACATGACTGAACTGGATTTACCTTTTCTACCAGTCAGCACTGTCATTAGGGCTCCTGTTTCCTCCCCATGGAAGGATTTCACATTCATGGACTTGGCTCTCAGCAACCCCTGTGTGCTGGTGCCAGGCTGAGCTCAGCCATTGCTCTCATGCATTTGAAATGCTTTTCAGCTTGGCCTCTGGCTCAGAGGAGCAGGCACTGTGAGATTATTTACCTGTTAAGAGTTAGGCCAGGAAAACTATCTTTTTGAACCACCATGAAAATTAAAATAAATGCATATTGACTTTGCAGTGGGCTGAATGTTTGCATTCCCCACAAAATTCGTACACTGAAAGCCCAACCTATAAAGCAACCGTATTAGATAATGAGGCCTTCTGAGTGTGGAGCCCTCATGAATGGGATTAGTGCTCTTGTAAAATAGACTCAACAGAGCTCCCTCTTCCACGTTCTACCACATGAGGATGAAAGAACAGATGACCTAACCTTGCTGGCACCCTGATCTTGAACTTCCAGCCTCCAGAAATGTAAGAAATAAATTTATCTTGTTAATAAACCACCCAGTTTATGGCATTTTATTATAGTAGTATGAATGAGCTAAGACATCATTTACAAATTTGAGTATTTTTAAATAACTGGTATTTTTCCCTCACATACTGTATGTCTGCTTGGACTGAAACACATCTTTTTCTCCTCCTTTAATTCACTGGCCTACACCAAATGCAGGGATGAAAAAGAGACCTCAAGCTAACATAGTCCTTCATGAACTTCCCGTTTTACTTTGATTCTGCTGTGTGACTAGAATCCAGCTCACGAACAAAGAAGGGAGGGAAACTAACATTTTTTCTGAGGACATGAATATTGTTTAAACATCATTCGACAACCTGAAAACACTCATATATGTTCCACAGACTGTTCAAAGCCCTTTACAAAATTAAACTAATGGTATCCCTATAGCAGCCTTATGAGGAAGATGCTGTTATTCCTATGTGGTACATGTTTAGGTTGATGATGAGGCCACTAAGTAATATGATTGTATCAGTTTTCTATTGATGTGTAACAAATTACCACAAATGTAGTGGCTTAAAACAAAATAAAAATATACAATAAAATCTTTCTAGTGATGAGGAATTGAAACTTGGAGATGAGATGAGAAGGCACTTATCCACTTACTATCCCTCACCTAGCAATGAAAAGAGTTAACATTTTGGCTGGGCACGGTGGCTCACACCTGTAATCCCAGCATTTTGGGGGGCCTACATGGGTGGATCACTTGAGGTCAGGAGTTCGAGACCTGCCTGGCCAACATGGTGAAACCCCGTCTCCACTAAAAATACAAAAATTAGCTGGGCCTGTCAATTCACTTCTGTTATCTCTGGAGGCTATTCGGGAGGCTGAGGCAGGAGAATTGCTTGCACCCGGGAGGTAGAGGTTGCAGTAAGATGAGATCATGCCACCGCACTCCAGCCTAGAGGACAGAAGGAGACTCTGTCTCAAAAAAAAAAAAAAAAAAAAAAAAAAAAGAGAAAGAAAAAACTCAGAAACGAAATGAAACAACAACAACAACAACAACAACAACAACAACAACAACAACAAACCATCTTAAGTCATGACTGTCTGTCCAAAAGCCTGTAAGGCCAATTTCTTTGCTATCACAAATTATCACAACATTTGTTTTAAGATAATTGATTCTTTTCTTAGATTCACAACCTTTCTTTCAAGGGAGACATCTCAAAGGCTCTCTGCGTATGATTTATTAAAGGTCACAGACCTAATTTATGGCAGAGCCAGAACTAGACTTATTTCTAGCCCGATTTGCTTACAAGTCACGATTGATCCCTTCATACCGAACTAAGCATGATTGCCTTTTCTACGCCTCACTTTATTTGATTCTGTGTGATATGTGTGTTTACTTCCTGTAGATTAGAATATGATTTAAAAAAAAAAAAAAGTAACGACACACAGCATTGCAGAGAGCCCCCGACCATGTAGTCTGCATCGTGATTGGTGTGTGTGCATGACCTTATTCAGTCCTCAGGATCTGTGAAGTTTTTTTGGTTTGGTTTTATCATGTTTCCCAATTTATATCTGCAAAATGTAAGGGTTACATTGGTTAATTTATTTCAAATCACAAAATTAAGGAAACGGGTTTTATGTTATTTGAGCCCCAGTCTTCCAAGCTCTGATGTTCATGCATCTCTACTGCTCGCAGGCTCTGAGCCTTGTTCCACGCCTCCCCGGCACTTTGCCAACTTTTCAGCTGACTCCGATCATAGTTTCTCCCAACGTCTTCATTACATGGCTCTAGAAAGGGTCAGTGCCTTAATCTTGCTAGGCCTGTGGCTTTTATTTCTTCTCACCTGCCTTAGTTTCTCAGTAGCATCTAATAATTCTCTGCTTCCTCCTGATGAAGCACTTTGTAGGCAGGGTTCCTACTGATTCACCTGGTTTTCCTCATTCGTCAATGCACATTTGCAGGTTCCCTTGTGTAGCTTATCCTTCTAGAACATCCATTGTTTCTAGATCTATTTCCTAGTTATACTCCTGCTCTAGATGATGTCAACCTGTGCACACATGGCCGTGTGTTTGGATATACCTATACATACATAGACAAATACACATACACACATCTCTTAAGTGTCTACGGACCAGACCTCACTGCTGAAATGCAAACATGTACCCAGCTACTGACCTTCCATCTATGCTTGCTGCCTGGTGGAAACCTCAAACTTAACAAAATCCCAAATTAAACTTGTCTACCCTTCTCATTTTACAACCACCATTTTCCAAAACAAAATAAAACAAAAACTCTGCCCCAATCTACTCAGTTGCATAAGCCCCAAATCCAAGCTTTCTTGACTCCTTTTTCCGCCACACACTCTCTTTCCAATCCACCAAGCCCTGTCATTTCTGTCTAGACCCTGCTACTGCTAGAATCTTTGCTAGTACTGTGCTAGTGCAAGCCACCACCACCCTCCCTCAGGCTTTTGAAATGGCCCCTAACTGTTATCTCCTCCTCCTCTCCTATCCTGCTATGGTCCCTTCTCCAAGGGACCATAAACCAAGTTAGATTTTTCTTAAGGGTAAATCTGGTACTGTCTCTCTTCTGTTTAAAGCCCTGTCAGTTTTAAATTTCTGTGTGTATGTGCTGACTACCTCATACATAGAAGGCTTAATAAACACCACATGAAGTGGGTTCTATTTCACAGCAGTCTTTGTTTAGTCTCAAACACATGGGGTTAAGGTCCTTTGTAAGAAAAAGATGTAGAGTAGGAGACGGAAGAAATACAGTTTTTGTGAGTGGGCGCTGATGAGAGTGGAGGAGAGTCTGAAGTTTCACATGGGTAGCTGAAACCAGGGTGGCTCCAGAACACTGAAGCTGACATTAACTTAATCAATGAGATTGCTCTTGTATACATTTGAGCCAGGCGTGTTGCCCAGGATAACTCAGCTCAGCGATGAGTGAGCCCAGGACAGCACTTTTAGCCATGCTGAAATCAATAAACCCAGCCAGTGGGAGTTTCTTGTTTCTCCAGCAACCCCACAGGTCATGTTGTCTGGGAGTTAATGGTCTAATGAATGAGAATGGGAGCTAAGGGATTAATTGTTTGACTCTTCATTAACTCAAGAAAACACAGCAAGGCACATTTGTCTTCCACACAAAATCATACAAAATGTTCTCTTTATTAAATATACATTATTTACAGTTCATCTTTCTTCTGTACAACAATAACCATAGAAAACAAAGAAATCTAAGGCTAACTTTTATTTTTTCCCCATACAGTGTATTAAGACATGTTACATGGTCTATAAAACTGACTTGGAAGAGGCAACATCACTTGGGATTTTGTTTTAGGAACAAAAGTCAGAAGATAAAAGGAAAAGGTAGACTCCAGCATTTCCACAAAAGATGACCTGTTTTGTGCTTTTACCATAATAAAGAGTCTGATATATGTGTATTTTTGCAGGGAGGTTATCTGGCAATTTATCTTTCATTGAAATACCCTCCCCACTCTTTCTCATGCCCTGAAAAGGAGGGCCTGAACATGCCGTAGGAAGAGTTACTTCCCATCTGAAACAGACACTGTAATGCTCTGTCTTAGACATCAGCAAACCGTAACCTATGGACTAAATTAGTTTTTGTAAATAAACTTACATTGGAACATGGCCATGGGTATTCATTTATACATGGCTGTCTTTCTGCCCTAGGCTAGTGACTAAGGAAAATGTTAGCCCAAGGCAACACAGGATATCAGGAGGCCTGTCAACTGTCAGATTCAGAAAGAGAACATTCTTGGTCTTGATCCTCACTAAATGCAGTCTCTTTCTCAATATAACTAAGCTGCTTTAAGCAAAGTTCGGTATTTTTCTCAACAGCATTTAAGGGAGGACAAGGTTATACAGGTTGATACTGCCTTTCAAACAGAACAGACTAGGTGAATATTTCACGTAAAACGTTTGGGATAGAGGCTGACTCTAATGGGAAAGCATGCCCAGGCTGATGCTCAATAATATCTTCCCTTCAAGTTTTCTTGAAAGAGAAAGCCTTTCAAAGAGTCTGTAGGAGAATGCATTATTAGTGTTGCCTATTCAGCACTTTGTTCATGTTCTCTTAAGACATTTCTGGCATCTGAAGCATGTAAGACTATGACACTCATTCAAGTAAGACCAGGCTTTAATCACTAACACAATTATCTTCACCTTTGGTCTTGGCGTGGGACTAATCTCCTAATTTTGTCCTATTTTATAAAGGGTTTCCTTGTGTCAACTGGAAGGACTGAGAAGAAAACAGTGTGCCCAGATGGTGTTAGATGGTAGGTCCCTGGCGGTACTCATTGTCAGGGCTGGCAAGTACTCGTTCCTTCTTAGAGTTTTGGTATGCTTATTCATGTCAGGATGAACGGAAGGAAAAGAAAGACACTGGATGGATTCCAGACTCTGAGGACTTCCACTCACAGGGGCTCTGACTGAGAATAATAGACCTACAGCAGTTTTCTGACAGTTTCATTTCCTGAAAGTTGTATCTGGGTGCTTAACCTGGGCAGGTTAGAGAATTACAGCACTCTGAGAAAATCCTGAAAAAAAATTAAAAATTGAAAAAAAAAAAAAAAGATGTGACTTAAGAAGTGTTGGAAGTTAAAAAAAATCATGCAAATGTGAGTAAAGAATTATTCATGCAAAGCCCATGATATTGCCTCTTTCCCTAATGAGTAAGACAATGATCCAAATGCACTGAAGAGACTCCTGAGTTAGGAGCCACGAAAGTGGAAAGGCTACCACCAATGATTCACGGTGGAAGCAATAAACTTCCTCACCTCAGACGGCCACCAATTACTGCCACTGGCCCCTCTTCCTCCTCATCAAGTTCCCAGCGGGTGTGGTTGAAACCAAAACCAACTTTTGCATTAACCTCTGTTCATGTCTGCTCAGCCACTTTGTAGACTGTAAACATTACATAAGACAGATATCTAGCTTACAAAGTACAATAGTTCACTAGAAACTGTGCTTTTCTGTTCTTCCTCAGAGTACCTTAGTGCAAAATAAGATAAAATAATCACTCAAAAATAGCAAACCGGTTAATTACTAAAACCTTATATGAAAGATTCAAATAATTGTCAACCAAACAGATATGTATGTAGAATGTTCTAGAGAAAAGTTGAATAACAGCCCTATTTGTACAAAGTGTGCACATGTGCGTGCGTGCGTGTGTGTGTTGCACTTTTTCCCCTTTAGGTGGTTCAACTATTTGGAATTTGTGAAGGCAGAGCTGAGAATCAGAGACAACCAAAATCTGCAAAGTAGATGATTCCACAAACAAGACTATGAGAGAGGAGATAAAAGAAGAGGTCGAGAAAGGCCCAAGAACAGTATATAGAGATAATTTAATTACATTATGTGTATTTTAAAGAAAACAGGTTCAAACTGCACGAGAGACACGAACTAGCACTCAGTTATCTTCCTAGACTTCTGAAAGTTTTCAGTTTGCCTGCATGTTCTTCCATTAATCACCTTTGCCATCTTCAGGAACAATGAAGTGTGTTTATTTATTTGCTCAATACATGACCTGTAGGACAATTGAGGGCTAAGTATGTCCAAGCCTTCTCGTTAAGGAAGAATTAATGGCAGCACCATACAGGTATCCCAAAGGCCTTTTGGTAGGTTGCTGCTGCAATGAGGTTTTGATGGATGGAAGCTATGGGGAAGCTTAAAGGAAGCTAGGGCAGTTGGTGAACAATCTGTCAAGACTTTTCCTTTCCTAAGAAAAAGTTCAACAGGTCTGATACTCATCTCCCTGGATATCTTGGACTGGATAAGTTGGCTGTGCATGCACCCTCCCCGTCCAACTCTTCTAACTGAATTAACTTCCTGCAGAGAGGGAGCAGGTATGACCTTCAAGATGGGAAACATTCACTCAGGCGCAGAGGTGAGACCTCACATAAATGGACAACATTTTTTAGTCAATTATTGACTGAAGGGTAGACTTCAGTTAGGTTCAGAAATTTTATGTAGAGTCAAAATGGCTCATCAGGACTAAGAAGGGTTTTAGGAAGAGTTGGACTACAACCAAACCACCTTCAGGAACATCTGGAAGAACAACGGCATGCAATAGGTCATAAACACATGGCAGTGGAAGAACTGAGAAAAGGGAAGGAGAGGGGCCAAAGTGGAGACACTTCGATCCAACTCATGGGAGGCGAGACTTTCGGAGTCCCCCAACCTGACCCGAAACAAGAATGTAGAGAATTCACCCTCCCCAAATGTATGGCAGAGACAGAGACCATCTATTTTTACTGTCCCTAAAAGTCAATCCACCTCTTTCTACAGAAATCTATATGCATTGATAGATATCTACTTTGAGGAGGAGAAACAAAACAGCTTATGGAAGGTGGAAGCAGTGATTTAAAAAATAACAAACATTTCCCAGAAATTTACCTGTTTCTTTCAGTCTCTAGTGGATGCTTTACAAAAATAATTGTGCAGGACCTTGTGCTGCATTCTAGGACACTTTATGCATGCCCCTGTTGCAACAATACATGCCTTGCCTGCTAGACTTTGAGCTCCCCAAGGACAAGAACAAGGTGTAATTTATACATGTTCATCCAATGCCTAGCACAGCACTCAGTGACATTCCATAAACACTTCATAAATGAAGAAAGAAAAACAGTCTCTTTATTTTGTTCTATCCTGCCCTTGCTACTCATTGGTGGGGATGGGTCTGACAGAAGGTAGAAGTCAAGTTAATACCATCTCTGTTATTACTAAGGAGAAGAAAAAAGTTGTTTTAAAATATCACCCCTAGGATCCTTAAAATCTTCTGCATACAGCTGAGGGTAAATAGAAGAGGCAAAGCTATTCATAAAAATATGTCTATAGAAATGACAAATGTCTATTTCTCCAGACAAATTTTCATAAAGATGCCAATTGAGGCTATACATGCAATAATTGATGCAGTAGGTTAAATATATTTTAGAGTTAGCAAATATACTGTTGCTTACATAAATAGATTTGTTTGGTGGAAAAAAAATCAATGAAACAGCCCCATTAAAATATGAAATTTCACAAGTACTTTTGGTTTTACTGTAAAGTGATCCATATTCCATAAAATCTTTTTGTAAACAGCAGTTATTGAAGGCTGAGGGTTTAAGTGGAAGAGACCATGGTGGCCCAGTTGGCCAGAGCATGTAGTTGGGAAACCTGAATGTGACAGGAAAAAGAAAAAAAAAAGTGGTTAAAGAGAGATTAAGATGCTTTCAAAGTCTCCTTCGAGATGGTAACTGCTGAAGGATTGAAACACTCACACAACTGAACAATTACATAAAACTACATAGATCTTGGTACCACTGAGGAAAGACAGTCAGAGTTAGCATGATTTCTAACTGTAAATTACATTCTACTTTGGAGGGTACGGCTCGCTTGCATTTCATATATATCTAGCAAAAGTTAGTGTTCTCTGGGGTTAGGAAACAATTCAACCCTGTAAAAATAATTCTGCTTTAGCCCTGAGACTACTTATAGGAGTGGCGTGCAGGTGGCACTGTCCTGGCATCTACATTTAGGTTCTGTGGTATGCAGTGTGCATGGAGTCTACACACGTGAGGAAGATGCCAGTGGATTCCGTAGTGCAGTTGTTGTCAGGATAGAGCTTCACAGATTCTTCATCCTGCAGGACAATCTACAAGCATATATACTTAGAAGAGAAAATCAAATACTCTGAGTTAGCCTTTGCTAGTCTCCATTTCTTCTGTTAGCACTATGTCAGCAAAATATAGTCCTCACTGCTCAAAGATTGAATAATGAAGAGTTCCAGCTTTATTACTCACACCTTCCTTTGCCTTTCTATTTCATTATTGGAGCTGCTTCAGGCTAAACCCACTACACTTCGTGGTGACTTTTATTTCAGGGGACAAAGGAATATATAGCCGAGCAAAACCTTTTTATGGAAATCGAAAATTCGAAAGTGAAAATTGAAGAAAGGGAGGAAAGGGCAGGGGAAAACACTGTTTAAAGATCCTTCATCTTACTAAAGAATCATTCATCTTATTAAAACTAAAAGGAGAGAAACGGTATCGTGGTTAAAATCACTTTAAAATAAACGTACTAGCCAAAAGATATCATGTAGATGATAAAGTGATTAAACTCAAATCCATAGAAAATTTCAAGGAGAGAATCTGCATTTAAAACAACATCTTAAAATAGAGGAATATGATTGCAAACTAAATCCTTAACTCATAAGCTCTGAAACTGAAAGAAAAGCTGTGCTTGAAATGGAATGAAGCAACTAACTTCATCACTATGAGAGATGAGAGACAGTGTACCCTAAGCAAAAGATGGAACGCCTGCTAACTGTCAAGGCCGGCAAACAGAGCCGTGGTCATCGATTTCCAAACTGAATCTGCCTCGTAAAGAGAATCAGCAAGTATTTTCCACACCTAAGAATCATTATATGAGCATTTTCAGCACCTTGGAGCATTTATGTTGTTTTCTCCTTACCTTTTTCTCCAAGATGGCGCAGGACAAAGAATGATGCATATTGCCACAGAAAAATCATTAAGATCTTTACCACCACCCTATGGATGAGCTCAAGGTGCCTTCTTGAAGGAATGAATGACTGTTTTCAATGCTTTGTTACCAAAAGGGGCAAAAACCCTGAAATTTATCACCACCTCTTTTGGGAGTTTAAGCCTATAAAGAGACATTTGGAAGAGTCTTTATGTATACAGGATATAGCAGACTTGAAAATGTGATAAGCTACAGAACCTAAGGGCTCCTCTGAAATCAAGCAATGCTAGTTAGCTAGAGGTGACCATGTCACTTATGTTAATACATCCTAAACCTCTTGGAGAACAGCTTGATGTTCAAAAATGTGAAACTTGCAAATTTGAATTAACTGTCTTTACCAGGTCTTTAGTGAGTGAATGGAAGGGAAGAATTCTGTTTGGTATTTCTCTTCTTTCATGCAGTTTTTTTTTTTTTTCATTTTTTCCTGATTTAATTTTTGTTTTAAAGCTGAGTTAAGATGGTTTAGGCTCTTTCATTGAACCAGGTACTATTTTAAACTTTTATTTCAATTTCTTTATGCTGCAGCAACATATATGTGTGTGTGTTTGTGTGTATATATCTATATATATATGTGTGTGTGTGTATATATATGTGTATATAGATACTCACATATATATATACATATATACACATGTGTGTGTAGATACATATCAGTAGAATCATCCCAGGAATACCTAGCTAGCATTCTTACAAAATTGGAGGAGGCATTTTTGAAGATACGGAACATCTACTTCCTAGACGCTCTCTTGTTACCTCCTAGTTTCAAGCTACTATTTCCATGCCTCCCCTAGCTTTATGCTATGGTGTGCTATCCCAACGTGTCGGCCCCAGGAGAGAGTGGTAAGAAAGGAGCAAAGTAATTTTGCTCACTACTATCAGCGATCATATATTTGAAAATACTCAGGTTCTAAGGGTCATAGTGAAAAAGGGTGATGAGTTAAGGCAAGCGATTGCCTATGGTAAAGAAAGTAAACCACCACAAAACAAATCTCTCTTACTCCTTTTATAATGCCTCCAAAGCAAACCAGGCCTCTAGGTTCTTCTCTCCCTGCCCTGGGTTGCCTGGTAAGTATAGACTTGAGATGGGGAGGATGTCAGGAATGACCGTCATGTGCCTAAGCCTAAGAGCTCAGGTTCAAAGCAAGCCCGAACCACCAAGCGGCTGCCAAACTGAACAGTGCATTTTAGAAACTGGAAGTACAGAACTGAACATGCAGGAGTGCACACATGTGTCTCTTCCTTGTCTTGAAAGTGAAGTCAGTCTTGAGTGGTCGCTTTCACCCGACAGGTTCATCAGAGAGGAAGGCAGTGGCCATGGCTGCCGGGTCTCTTGGACTGGATCAAGGGAATTGATGCTGTGGTGGATGCAAATATGTTCCAGAAAAGAAATGGCAAGCAGAAAATAAAGAGAATGACCAAATCAAAAGACAGGAGAGAAGAAGGGGAGGAGATAATTGAACAACAAGAAAAAAGAGTAGTAGGAACCCTGCAGTTTCTCAGATGAAATATTCCCGTTTACACTCGCTCACTGTGTTTTGCAAGTCAATATCATTTCTGAAGGAACTGTCCAAATTTTCTGGATATTCCTTCTCCTTCGTCTGGTTTGTACGATGTGACTGCTTGTGCTGGTAGAGGAACCGGGTCATGATGCCGATGATACAGAAGATGATGAATATCACCACTGCTATCACCCCTGGAGAGAAAGGGGAAGGAAAGAGAGAAGGAAATCATCACCAATCATCTGCTTAGGAGAGTGGATTCCTGCCAGATGAAGGGAATGCTAAAGAGAGAAAACAAAACAAAACAAAACAAATCACACAAACACAACTCTGCCACCTGCTCAGAAATAAAGACCGGCTAAAAGGCCCGGTCTTCAATTACTATAAAACCTCTTTCTTTCGGACTAGCTGGGGAGAGAGACACTTTCAACCATAGAAGGTTTTGTTTAAAGAACTGAGAATGCCATCTTCTACATATAGAATTGGACTAGCAAAGGGTTTCTTTATAAGTTTTTCAAGTCTGCTATAAATGTGTCAGAATCATTTGTAATTAGCCCATTTTTTTGTCACCTCACAACTAAGTATTTCAGAGTTACTTTAGCATCCTAGAAAATGGTACTTAAATATCTCACATCTCCACGCATGCCCTCCCGATGTAAATTTGTTTTATGTTATATGTTTGTTTTGCTCAAACATTTTCATTAATAACGAAATGATCACTATAAATTTAGAACATTTTTGCATGCTCTGCACTCTGTGAAACTGAGGCTCATTCAGTGACAAGACGCCTCTGTTCTCAAGAAACTCAGAGTCCATTGAGACGGCAAACTTCTGCTCAGGCCCATCAGATTTCCCCTTATTCTGATTGTGTGTGATTCAACTGGATTATGTTGCAAGCTATCCTTGCTTACCCTGAGGTCTCACCCCTACCTTTGCCAGGAAGGCTCTTGGAACATGAAAGGCAATATCAGCCAAGGGATAGTGAAAATGTGGAAGTGGCAGATGTGTCTCTACATGAATGTAGTATTTCAGCCTGAAAATATTTAACAATACGTATGATAAGCAAAGACTTGACTTGTAATAAGTTCTATATTTTGCTGTTTTATTTTTCTAAGGAGAGGAGATATTGAGGAAAAGTGCCTATTTTAGAAAGTTATTTTTGGACACAGTGCATTATGATTTACAGAAGCATGGACATTTGAAAGTTTCATATGTAGATTGCACGTCTTCTGCCAATTTTTTCTAGAACTGGGGTCATGATTAAGATTTATTTTTATAAATAGATGTTCCTAAACCATTTTGTGGCATTTTCTACAACTATGTTAGAACAAGTAAGAGTAAAATCAGTTAAGTTAGCAAGTCTATGAATAAACTGGGTGGTAGTGAGGGACTATCCTGAGTGGGTTGCAGCATTAAGAGATGAAATAGGAAACTGGTTCCTACTCCTTCAATGCTTGGGATAGTCCAAGTCAGCAGCTGTGCAAGCCTCCAGGAATTTTCCTAGGGGGTCAGATGACTTTCCTGTCCTTAAAGAGACTCACAGAGCATGTAAATAGCTGGAGAGGAGTCAGCAGTCACAAAAGTCTTTTTCTCCACTTGTCAAATGGGAAATTATTGAAAGAGAAATAGGCACAAAATTCTTTCCCACATTTCTCGATGCCAAACAAAAATTAAGGTAGACCAGCTTCTCTGAAGCAGAAATTCAGGTCAGAGGTTTTAGGAACTTCCTTAAGGAAAGGTGTGGTTTTCCTTTCTTCATGTTATCAGGAGTGCACCTCTGTGCTCCCATAGCCATTTGTACCTCCTCCCTCAGAACAGCCTTCACTGGTTGTCTTGTTTTCTGTTTACCCATCTCCTCCCTGGCTCATTCATCCTCTACTTAGCACAGAGCCTGACCCATAGCAGGGCTCATCAAATATAAGCTAAATGGAAAGATACTGCAGGTTTTTAAAAGGAGAACCCCATCTGCGAAGGATCAGTTCATCTAGGCTTCCAGAAGGCAGGGATGGTGGCACCTGCTAAGGTTATGTTTCTCAGACAGAAACGAGTTTGGTCTTTCACAGGCATCTTACATTAAGCAAAGCTTGGAAATCATTCTGTGTTGCAAGACCCAGATGGAAAAATCAAGCCACAGCAGGCAGAAGCCAAGCTGAAGCAGAATAAAAAAGTGGGGAGGCCAACAGGCAGTGAGAAAATGGAAAAGTAAGAAAGCTGAGCTTGCAGCAGAGCAGACAAGGTCTGCATCTGTAACCATATGTGCAGTGAGATTTGAAGCTACAGTCCTGTGGGCTTTACTCTGCTCATTAGACCTAACCCAAATCACTTGGTGGGGAACAGGCCACAGGACTGCGGCTTCACCCATTGTCTGCCCGAATGTGGCTTCTTCCCTGTATTTAGCTTTGTTGGTCTGCTTTGTTTGCATTTTAGGAACAGTGACAACTGTATGAAATGAACAGAATGTGAGCTGCTGTCTGTAAGTAAATGCTCCAGCTGTTGACTGGGTGCTCAGCTGCCTCGTGAATCAGAGGCAGGATGGATCCGCAGAGCTGCTGGTGTCGGCAGAGCGTGGCTTTGACCATTCAGCACACATGACTACTCATGAAAAGCTCACAGTCTTGCAGATAATGTGGGGGGTTCTGAGCGCTGGATGGCCATAATTAAGGAAGGCTTCAGATAACTTTCTCCAAAATACAGGATTGTTTATGTCTTTCTGCATTCGACAACAAGGAATTGTTTACCTCCGATGACTGCCGAGTCACTTCGAACAGCATTCGTGAGTGGTTCCCGCTCATCTGTCTTCCCAAAAGGATCTGAAAGGAGAAAAAGACATGGGACTTGACTTCTCACTCAAAGCACTGGCAGGAAGTCTCCAGTGTGGCCCACGTGGAATGACACACCTGCGCATTACACCAGGTGCCCTCAAATAGTGGTGAGTTGACACACCTGTGCATTATACCAGGTGCCCTCAAATAGTGGTGAGTTGACATGTTGCAAGGAACTCAAAAAACATGCACAAGCAAAAAGCATTTGAAGTGCACTGCTCACACCCCATGGTTCAATGGCCCTTTTTGTTTATACGCTAGTTGTAAGATAAGGGGTTGAAACAGAGGATGGTGGTATCCTGCCCACACGCCCTCACCCTGCCACTAAGGTCCCCTATTGCCTCGCTGGACAGTTCCTATGCATGACACCCTGCTCTGCTTCAGAGTTTTCTTCAGGTGCACGAGGATCCTGAGTTTATTGACAGTGAAGAACAAAAGTGCTGGAGAATTAACACCTTCAGGAACAGCCCTCACTGATGAGAGAGGAATTGTACTATAGGTGCAGTACCATATATGATATAAGAAAAAGCATCAAGTTTCAGGATACACAGACCTTAATCTGAATCTTTGCTCTGTTGTTTGTTGGTCTGGTGACATAGAGCAAGACCTCTTTTTAAATATGAATTTGCACATGTATTAAAGGAGAGTAGTAATGCCTATAGGTATGTATATAATGCATGTTAAATTTTCAGCAACGGTGGCTACTACACACTCATAAGTAGCCACGATTATGATTATTGTTGTATCATTTATTATTATTTATAATATATATTACAACATTGTTTATTATTGTTGCATCATTTATCATTGGAAAATGACTACAACGAGTATTATTGTTCCCCTTTGGCTAATAAGGAAACTAGATTGAAACAGTCAAATAACATGTCTGAAGTCCTACAGATCATTCATGGAAGAGGCAAAATTCACACCAAACGTGTACAGCTACTGCACTCAGAGTCTTTCTATTACTCCTCTCTGCTGCTGGAAAAACACCAAGACTGGTGATGTGCAGGCAGCAACAGAATTCAAGCCCCCATGTGACATCATGAGTCCTGTCATGTGTCATTTAAACTTTCTTATCTGTCAAATGGTAAAAATAATAGTCTTTAATTGCCTTAAAAGGTTTTGTAAGAATTATACGAGTGAATATATATGTTTTTAGAACAGTGCCTGATACAATGTAGGTGCTCACTAAATCTTCTTTCTTATTATAATTTTGCTTACTATTAATTACATACACATTTACATGTGTATAAACATGCATATCCTAGTCTTACGAGTGGGACATCAAGCTTCCTAATGAAAAACCAAGACACGCACTTCTTCATACCACAGCGCTTGCCACACGACCATGTAGAGACACACATGAAAGATGTTTGGTAAGTATTTATTGTGTCTTCGAGTGAACAGAGTGTGGTGGTTTATGCCGTCTGTGGTGTACAGGGGTGGCCTTTTCCTAGGACTCTCGAAATTGGAGCAGAAACAAATCAACACGAGAGAGAGGCTGATGGGGTCAAATGGGAAGGGTATTGTAATTAAAGAAGGTGCTGGCCATGGGGCAGATATTCTGAACTGGTGACATTGATAAGGTGGGTCTGGTGGAAAAAACTTGGGGTTGGAACTTGACATTATTATTAATCATCTGTGTACACCTGGATGGCCTACTTACATGCATACATACATGGAGAAGAACATAGACATATGTCGCCAATTATAACAATGGGGTCACGATGATGATAATGGGTATTAGAGACAGACAGAGAGCAGGCAGGCAAAGAGAAGGTGGAAAATGTGAAATTAGAGGAGGCAATGAAATGGGGAGAGAGAGAGGGGAAGAGGTATGGTAAAAGACAGGTAGAAGACAGGGAGGACAGAAAGAAGAAAGAAAGGGAGAGAGGGAGGAAGGGAGAGAGGAAATTCAAAATATTTAGTTATTAGATCTCCTGTATCACACTGTCCACTGTGCTTGTTATTCTTGTATATCCCTGTGCTAGTCCGCCTACCTAAAATGCCTCCTGCTTCTTCATAAATACAGTCATGTGTAGCTTAATGGTGGGAATATATTCTGAAAAATGTGTCATTAGGCAGTTTTGTCATCGTGTGGAAATCATAGGTGCGCTCACACAAACCTAGATGGTACAGCCTATGACACACCTAGACTGTATGTGTAGAATAGACCATTGCCCCCAGGCTACAAACCTGTATAGCATACTGCTGTACTGAATACTGTAAGCAACTATAACACATTTGTAAGTACATGTGTACCTAAGCATATCTAAACATAGAAAGGGCAGAGTAAAAATACAAGATTTAAATACATGCTACACCTGCATAGGGCACTTATCATGAATGGAGCCTGCAGGACTGGAAGTTGCTCTGGGCGAGTCAGTGAGTGAGTGGTGAAGGTCTAGGATATTACTCTACACTAATAAAGGCTTTATAAGTACTATACACTTAGGCTACACTACATTTATTGACTTTTTTCTTTCTTCAATAATAAAGTATCTTTAGCTTACTATAACTTTTTTACTTTGTAAACTTTTTTTTTTAACTTTTGACTTCTTTGTCATAACACTTAAAACACAAATAGCATACAACTATACAAAATATTTTCTTTCTTTATATCCTTTTGCTATAAGACTTTTCTGTTTTAAATTTATTATTATTTTTTACTTTTTAAACATTTTTTTCCTGAAAGCGAAGACACAAACATACACAGTAGATTAAGCTTACATGAATTCACGACATTAACATCACTATCTTCCACCTCCTCATGTTGTCCCACTGGAAGGTCTTCAGGGCCAACCACATGCAGGAGGTACCATCTTCTACCATAACAATGCCTTCTTCTGAGTTTTTTCCTAAAGAAAATGCTTGGGGCTTTTAATGAGGAGTAAGTTTATACCAGAGTCACCAAAATATGTGTGGATAAGGTGTTGTACTAGGACCTTATGGTTACTACAACTTCATTAGGTCATAGAAATTATGCAGCTCCATTATAATCTTAGAGGACTACCGTCTACGCAGACCATTACCCTTACATGGTACATGACTGTATTCAAATCTGGATTATCCATTATGGTTTATTAGATCATGGCCTTTTTCTGTTTTTTCTTTTCTTTCTTTTTTTCTTTTCTTTTCTTTTCTTTTCTTTTTTTTTTTTTTTGACTGAGTCTTGCTCTGTCACTTAGGCTGGAGTGCAGTGGCGCGATCTCAGCTCACTGCAACCTCTGTCTCCCCAGTTCAAGCGACTCTCCTGCCTTAGCTTCCTGAGTAGCTGGGATTACAGGCATACACTACCATGCGCAGCTAATTTTTCTGTTTTTAGTAGAGATGGGGTTTCACCATGCTGGTCAGGCTGGTCAGGCTGGTCAGGAACCCCTGACCTTGTGATCCGCCTACCTTGGCCTCCCAAAGTGCCCGGATTATAGGCATGAGCCACCGTGCCCAGCCTCATGGCCATTTTTCCTTACTCCAACTTACAATGGTTTCTCCTTATTGAGTCTATGTACTACTTTTAAGATTATTAACCAAAGTAATAACCTTGGTTATTACTTAACATTGATTTTACAACAGATTTCCCCATTTCTAGCAAATTTTGCTAATGATACATTAATATATGTTAACCCAGTTTGTTAATTGTAACTCTCTAATATTTATTAAAGCTACAAATAAAATACTTCATATCTAGTATGATGACAGCTTCAGTAACACGACTACAAAAATTAAAAATACCATGGCTATATCCATGTTTAATGGACACCTTCTATAAAGTAACCCTTGGGGTAGTTATTCATTTATTTCAATAGTACTTCTCTCTTCACAATGTGTCTAAATTGTCTTTAACAATTTTAGAGCTATCTTTTAGTTTTAATTCCCCTCTCAAAAAAAAAAAAAAGAATGATGCAGCTTAAATGTATCTATCTATTTATATTGTATATATAGATCTTGATCTTTAAATATAAAGATCAAGATCTATATATTATATATATTCTATATCTATATATCTATTCTTACAGAATAGAATTTATTGTGCATTATAATTATATAGATAGACATTGAGCAACTATCTATATCTATCTCTGTGGAATATCTATGTGTATATATATATAGAGAGAGAGAGAGAGAAAGAGAGAGAGAGAGAGAGAGAGAGAGAGCTAACATTCCGTAAGAACTCCTCATTATTGAAATATGTTGGACTTCTACACTTGCACCTAATGATTGACTTGTGAGGGGTTTTCACTGATTACTAAATATGCTACACTCTACCAGAAAGTTGTACTTTAACTTACATATTTCCTTTTGTAATGGTCTTGTCTTCTGAACATTGCAAACCCTTCTCCCTAAGCAATTGCCATGATCATATTATTTAGAAATCTATCATTAGTTCATCTAAAAATATATTTGCTGCTTTTTCTAGGTTCCGTACAACTCAAAAACTCTGTTCATATCTTTCCTTTAGCATTGCTCACACTGTATTACGATATTGTGCCCAGCATCCAATGCCGCACCCTAATTCCCTGAACCATCGCCTTCCATCATCTTTACAGATTTGTAAAAGTAGGGACTTTAAATGTTTCTTAGTTTGTGTTATCTCCACTAACTATGGAAGTTAACACTGAGTAGCTGCTTGAAAGATGTGTGATGAATGAGGCAACAGGAGAATCACAACAGTCTCACAAAAGACAACTCAAAATCGCATTTGAAGAATAAAATGGTGAAACCTAAAGCAGTAAAGGAGTGGGCAATACATTGCTGGAAGAGTAGATAGAAATATTTAAATATCCTACTCAGATTACCAACTTAGTTAAAAAATGTATTTCTCAGTTTTTACAAAATATTGGACTGGGCACTATGGATCTCAGGCTAAAGGTCTTGGCTAAGAGTTCTGCCATATAAGAGAGTGTATGTTTCTCCATGTATTTCCCAAGATATGAAAATCCCCCTGACTTGTTTACTGTAATAGGATGTCCCACCTTTTATCTTCCTGCTAACACATCATGACCTATCATAGACCACTGCTGGGGGAATTGTGCCTGTAATAGAAAATTACCGTGTCCCAGAACCCTTCGACGCCAACCACTACTGTTCTTAGTGTATGCTTGGAGGCAAGGGGAGGGTAAAACAATACCATGGTAACCTGGGAGCTTTATCAAACATCTCAGACCTAGCCTCTTCATCACCACGACTTGCAAAACCCATACTGTATATCAATATTAGCAGCAAAATCTGAACAAAATGTATATCCTGTGGATTTAGAAAAAGCATCCTGGAAAAACCTGACAATACCTCCTCACCTCTATACAAACTACTTTAAAGCATAATCAGAATGACAACATTATTACTGTTTCTATCTATATTGATATGTTGATACATGTTGATGTCTTGGTTTTATCCCCGTGTATTGGTCATTTTGTTTTATCAGTATTTATGATGCTTTGACATCTTGAGGACCTTGCTGGCCAGGGAGACACTGCCTCTCCCAGGGCTAATTCCTAGAGAGAGCAAACAACATGCCTGCAAGCATGCATCTTATACACAAACCAATCAATCCAGAGCCCATCTCCCCCACTAACTCATTTATTTAACTCACACCCACCAACCCAGTATTTCTCTTGCCTTAAATAACTCAAGGCCAAGTATTAAATAACTGGAGACTACCCTTGTAGCACAGATACTGCCCACATTATTCAAACTATCCACTTCTAACTGGCTCAAGCTTGCCTACCTGGTTCACCCCATTCCTTTCCATGGAAGCTGCAACACAGCCACCCCACCACACTTTCCCCTTTCTCTTTCTGCCTCCTGACCAACCCTAGCACTCCTCCATGTGGCTCTGCATGGTATAATGTATCTCCTTTCTTGTGAACTGTAAGAAACAAAGTTTTCTTTCAAAGGCTGTCATTTCATGCCTGTCACCTTATCATACCTGATTAAAACAAAATCCCAGATACATTTTCAGACACCCAAAATGACAGTGACTAAGAAAAGATAAAAAAGGCACTTAGAGAGTGGTGAAGCCTAGATGCGTGGATGATGGTGCTGTGGGTTTTTTCTACTTTTAAAAAAGGCTGATTTAATTTATTTTGGTTACATATTCAGAAACAGGATTCGAGTTTTAATATTTTGAGGAACCTCTCTACTCTTTTCCATAATGGCTGTACCAAGTTGCATTCCCACCAGTAGTGTACAAGGGTTCCGTTTTCTGCACTTCCTCTCCGACATATGTTGTTCTTGTCTTTTTGATACTAGCCATCATATTATCAGCTGTGAAGTGACATCTCATTGTGGTTTTGATTTGCATTTCCCTGATGATCAGTGATGTTAAGCACCTTTTCGGGTACCTGTTGGACGTTTGTATGTCTTTTGTGGGGGAAAAAGAAAAGCCTATTCATATCCTTTGCCTGTTTTTTTAAGTGCTTTTCTTTTATCTTTTTTTTTGCTATTGAGTTATATTAATTCTTTTTATGCTTCGGATACTAAGCCTTCATCAGTCATATAGTTTAAAACTTTTTTTTCCAATTCTGTAGATTGCCTTTTATTTTGTGTATTGTGTCCTTTGCTGTACAGAAGTTTTTTAGTTTTATGTAGTCTCATTTTTTAATTTTTGCTCTTGTTGATCCTACTTTTGGTGCCATGTAAAAATATATATATTTTTTCAAGACCAATGTTAAGGAGATTTTTCCTTATGTTCCTTTCCTGGAGTTTACAGTCTCAGGTCTTATATTTAAGGTTTTAATCCATTTCAAGTTAATTTTTATATGGTGTAAGATAAAGGTCCAATTCTATTCTTTTGCGTGTGGATATTCAATTTTCCCAGCACAATTTATTGAATAAGCAACATTTTCCACATTATGTATTTTTGGAAATCTTGCCAAAGATTAGTTGATTAAATAAGCCTGGGTTTATTTCTGGCTTTTTTATTCCGTTCTATTGGTCTATGTGTTTGTTTTATGCCAGTATTATGCTTTTTTGATTACTACAGCTTTGCAATATAGTTTGAAATCAGAGAGTGTGATGGCTGCAGCTTTCTGCACTAGTGTTTACTGCAGTATTATTCACAATAGCCAAGATATGGAAACAACCTGCCTGTTAATACTTAAATGATTAAAGATATTGTGGCATATACACACGCAATTGGAAATTATTCAGCATTCAAAAAGATCATGCCATTTGTGACAATACAGAATAACCTAGAGGACGTTATGCCCATTTGAAATAAACAAGACACAGAAAGACAAATATTATATGATATAACTTATATGTGGAATCTAAAAAAGTCAAACTCATAGAAACAGAACGGTGGTTGGCAGGGGCTGGCGTGTGGAGGAAATGGAGAGTTGTTGGTTAAAGAGTACAAGCTTTCAGTCAGAAGATGATAAATTTGGGTTTTTTTTTTTTTTTTTTTTTCTTTTTTGAAACAGAGTCTCGCTCTATCCCTCAGGCTGGAGTGCAGTTGCACGATCTTGGGGCACTGCAACCTCTGCCTCCTGGGTTCAAGCGATTCTCATTCCTCAGCCTCCCAAGTAGCTGGAATTACAGGTGCCCGCCACCATGACCAGCTAATTTTTGTATTTTTAGTAAAGATGGGGTTTCGCCATGTTGGCCAGACTGGTCTTGAACTCCTGACCTCAGGTGATCCACCCGCCTTAGCCTCCCAAAGTGCTGCAATAACAGGCATGAGCCACCACACTAGGCCCAAATTTTGGTGAACTAATGTACAGCATGATGACCGCAGTTATTCATACTGTGTTGTTTACTTGACGTTTGTTAAAATAGTAAACCTTAAGTGTCTTCATCAGATGTACATACATATACACACACAAAGGGTAACTATGTGCAGTGATAAGTGTGATTAATTTAATTGTGATAGTAATTACACAATGCACATGTTTATCAGATTTTACACTTTGAAAATAAATAATTTGTATTTGTCAATTATTTCTTAATAAAGCTAAAAAAGGTTTATTTTAATCTATTAAATACCTCAATTCTCAGAGCAGTATCCAGTTCAACAGTAGTGACTATGTATACAAACACACACACACACAATGCATTATATACATGCATAATAAGCAAAGTACACAACTATGCATTTAGTTCTAATTACTCATCATATTAAAAATAAAACTACATCAATTATATATAAAAATCACCCATGAAATATCAGTCATAACTTCTAACCACCTGTAATTATACAAGGTAAAAATTGAGTCGCATTAGCCAACCCTTTCATCTGGAAGCTTCTTGAAGACACCAAAAGTAGTGCCAGTGACAGAAGCTCTCTTGTGCGTGCTCTTGAGTATACCTGATGAAGAATGCACCGTGGTCACTGCATTCACATCTGAGTCCACCATGAAGTCGCAGCTGGATTCCGTCAAGGTCCCATGGACAGTCACAGGTGCGACGGTGGCATGGCGCAGGGCAGCTTTCAGTGGTGCTATGTGGTTGTACTGGACGGAAGACATGCATCCAGCAAAACCCAAGGCGTTTGCTTTAGCAACTTCAGAATCCAAACCAAGATTCTCTGCAATGTAAAAGACAATCAGAAGTCCTTTACTTCTTTTTTTTCTCACATTATGCTGGGTCCTCTTTGAGTAGTATCTAAAATTACAGAAACTACCTCGTTATTCTTTGAGTAAAGAAAACCGTCCCCTGTTCCTCTTTATCTCCTTTCCCCAGCTCCACTCCCAACGCAAGCATCAATATGTCAGCCACATTTCACAGAAAACGGTCAGGGCCGTCTCTGCTTTGAGATAAAAAATATTCCAAACTTCTATATTTTCATTCATGTATTTTATGAACTGCAACAAAGACAATGAATCTGTTCTGTATTTTAGGTGTTTTATAAAATTTATATCACTCTCCCCATCATCATTTATCTTTGGATGCTGGTGATTAGTGCAAGCACCCTACGATGTTCATTACAACACTTCACTTAAAAATGTAGCAAGAGAAAAAAGAATAAAGAGGTAGAGATATCAGAAGTCAACATTGTCCTTCCAAAGATTTATCGTGTAAATTATTTTAAGTCACCTGTGTAGACTGACCTTCTATTCAAGATTTTCACCTGCTTGGTTCTGTCCGTGGAACTGATTGGTGTGCATGGGTTTTTTATGATAGCATTCAACTTCGTAAAGTATCTTTGAGACTTTATGAAAGATGAACATGCAGTAATTTGGAATTCACAGCAAGATCAAATGTCTCATTTTCTTCAAGATTTGTGGTAAGATTACTCACCATTCTATTTCTTTTTGTTAAAAGAGTCATTTGAACAAACTGCTATGATGCAATTATATAAAACTGCAAAGCATAATGAGCCATTTTTTTCCTAAGGTGTAATAGTCTTAACATACCGAGATGGTTCGAATGGTTATTTATTAAGGAAATTGGTTTGTTTTCTGAAAGGTGGTAGGGACTCTCTCATCTACCAGTGTAGATTATAATTTTATTTTGATTCCTAAATGGTCAAAGAGACTCCATTGATTTGTAAGCATGCATTATGTTGGCACCATTAAGAGATGTGATAAGGATATGGAAGAAAATGAGAAACTAACCTCCCTTAATAATGCCTTTTCTGGCTGGGCGCGGTGGCTCAAGCCTGTAATCCCAGCACTTTGGGAGGCCGAGACGGGTGGATCACAAGGTCAGGAGATCAAGACCATCCTGGCTAACACGGTGAAACCCTGTCTCTACTAAAAAAA
>NW_016806659.1:38108-70051 GCF_001698545.2 Rhinopithecus bieti | reverse complement strand
CCTTTTCTAAGTTTTGCTCTAATTTTACTCTCCTCCATCAACACCCATGTAAACTTAACCAAGTCATCATCTCTGTCTTTTTTACATAAAGAATGAAATCGTGTGTTAATGTTATGTGGCTGCTGTGACAAATTGCCATAAACTGAAATGACTTTAAACAGCTTAAAACACAAGTGTGCGATCTTGCAGTTCTGTGCGTTTGAAGTCTGCCATAGATCTCATTGGGTTAAAAATCAAGTATCAGCAAGGCTGCATTAATTCTAGAGACTCTGGAGGAATATTACATTGACTTGCCTTTTCTGGCTTCTAGAAACCACCCACATCCCAGGGCTTCTGTAGACTCCTTCTCTATTTCAAGGCAAGCAATATTACATTTCTCTGTGTCTTTCTTCCATACTCACTTCAACCTATAATTCTCTTCTATCTCCTTCTTTCACTTTTAAGGACCTTTTTGATTACACTGGGTTCATCCTGATAATACAGGATTGTTTTCCTATTTCAAATACAGCTGATAAGCAACATTAATTACTTTTGCAACTTTACTTCCTGTTTGACATATCGCCTAATGTATTCTTGGGTTCTGAAGATTATAACAGACACCTTTGTGCACTATAATTCTTTTTTTTTTTTTTTTTTGAGACGGAGTCTCGCTGTGTCTCCCAGACTGGAGTGCAGTGGCGCGATCTCGGCTCACTGCAAGCTCCTCCTCCCGGGTTCACGCCAATCTGCTGCCTCAGCCTCCCGAGTAGCTGGGACTACAGGCACCCGCCACCACGTCCGGCTAATTTTTTGTATTTTTAGTAGAGACAGGGTTTCACCGTGTTAGCCAGGATGGTCTCAATCTCCTGACCTCATGATCCACCCGCCTCGGCATCCCAAAGGGCTGGGATTACAGGCGTGAGCCACCATGCCAGGCCTGTGCACTATAATTCTATCTACAACTTCAGGTCTGAGATTTTGTGAGAACTTTCCCAAATATGATAATGAAAATCCAATAATAAAGTGAAGTGTCACTTCTTCAAATATAAAAGAACTCTGAGATGTATGAGAAAACTTCTGTCTTCCAAATATTCAAATATCTCATACAGCGCTGATATTATTTGTTACTTATTCATGAAAGGATCATATATGTTTGTTATCATGAGCATTAAAAGACTGCATCCCACATAAAGCATCTCACAAACAGCTTTAATGGGCTAGATGGTTTTTACTGGTGGCACCAGAACTCAGTGTATCCAGATACAATTCAGAATATACATTAGCTACAGATTGGTAGTTAGCAAGAGGTAGAGTTAAAGATCAGAAATATTTAGAGGAAGAGGCAGAAGACAAGGGAAGAGGAGCATAAACTGTCATGAGGTTTTTGCACTGTAGGACTTCAGAACATGAAAAGTGACAAGTCACTGTAGTTCGCCTGAAGAATCTAAGTCAACATTGCCAGCTCTCATTCCCAGGACTCAATGGGAAAGAAGCCTACATAGTGTCAAGGATCTTGGAGGACATCACTATAGTGACTGTCATGACACACTCCAGATGTAAGAATAGGCACAAAGATAAGTTGGGGGAAATGCCAGCAAATGACATTCTCTCCTTGAATGAAGAGATGTTTTAAATAAAGCCCTATCTCTAGGGAAGTGTGCTTCTTCCAAATGTATTATAAGGACATAAACCTTGAGGTGTTTCTGAAAAGAAATGCAAAGAACAAGAATCCCTGATAGAAGAAAATATTCTCCGCATGAAGCTCAAGATCATGATTTCTCTGATTCTTACACAGATGGAGAGGAAAAAAACAAAAACAAGACAAAAGTTAGAAAGGTTCTAAATGCTTTTAGTTTCTTATAATAGTGTTAGCTAATATGTAGTATGCTATAATAATTTGCTAAAAACAATAATTTTAAAGCTGCAAAATACTCAACATTCACCACTCACTGAGTAGCTACATGCAAATGCAATAATTTTTGTCGAAGAATTATTTCTATTCCCCTCAAAAGTTATTGTAGTTATGTGTTCTCAACCTTCAAAATTTTCAGATGAAGTAACTGGGACTCAAAGAAGTTCAAAGATATACTGAAAATCACATAGCAGGGTTGAGATTTAAACCCAAGTCTTTATGATTTTAAATGCCAAACTATCTAAGCAATGCAGCCTCCAAAAAAAAAAAAACCCTCGAAAATATCTCTTGTATACAGTAAAATAATTTTACATAAATTATCTTTAAAATGCGTTGCAAAACTAAGGAAAGCACAAGTTATTTTGGTTAAATGCCTCACAGAATTCACTGAACTCTATATTATATTAAAGACAATTTCCTAATTCATTTTTCTGTTTTTAGGTTAAAATTACATTAGATTCATATGGAGTTAGATGAGGGGACTGTTTTATGGGCTGTGCTAGAGAATGGATGTTGAAGACAAACTTAATAGTGAATATGGCTCCTCAAAGGCTGACAAAATGGGAATGCAAGCAAAGGCGACACCACTGAAAAATACCAGTGTTCCCTGTTTCGCTTTCCCAAGATTTTCTACTAACACAAAAATCTTATCCAAAAAAAGAATTACAGTGTTCAAAAGACTTGTCACTGTCTTAAGAAACCAAAGGTATCTTGGAAAGGAAAAACAACAGCATATCCAAATGACTTATTTGAAATTGACTTAGTTTCTCTTACTCAATATTTTTTAAATATTATCAAAATATGGTTCTTGATTCTCTTTTGACCTAGCCCCGTGCCCTCCAAGGGTGATGCCAAAACAGCATGAGTTGCTGATAGGTACAGACTGGAAACTAGGCCTACCTAAGTTGATGAATCATGAACTTGCACATATGATATCTGTTTCTACATTTCTTCAATTTTATCCACTATGAAATAGGGATAATAGTACCTACCACATGAACTGTGTCAGAAACAAATACAATAATATAAGTTGAATTTATAACTCAATGACCGTTAATGCATCTTTGCTGTTTTATGTATTTATTTGTTTTTTGTATATATTTATATTGTACAAGATGATGTTTTGATATATGCATACATTGTAGAATGGCTAAGTCACGCTGTTTAATGTAACATGGGGGTTTACCTTACATACCATTTTTGTGTGTTGTGAAAAAAACTTGAAACCTACTCTCAGCAATTTTCAAATATATAATATATTATTCTTAACTGCAGTCGCCATGATGTACAATAGGTCCCTTGAACTTATTCTCCAGAACTTATTTTCCAGTTTAACTAAATATTCATCCTTTGACTAACATCTCGCCATAATAAAAGCATACTGTTAGGAGGAGGAGGCGGGGGGAGGGGTAGTTGGCACTAATAGTAAAATCTTTTACTCCTCCTCCTATCCATCAGTTCCAAACTCTGTTGCCTGGCTTCAGTGCCCCTCAACATGCCCAATTATTGTTGCATTTAGAACTATGGTGTAGACACTAATATGCTTGCTGTGGAAATCTACATTTCCACTTACTACTGATTTACAATTGAACAAATGTAGCACTCAAATTTTGAATGACTTAGTTAATTCATTTTAAACTAACTTTTTTGGTATTTAAAATTTGGCTTTCTACATTATTTTGCAAACACCTTTATTTCTTGTAAGTAAAGCTATGCTCCTCTATTAAATCTAGTAGACCTGTGATGCCCGAGAAACTAGCACAGAGCCAATTGTAGCCTCAGAATGCACAATACTTTACACATTTGCAATTGTTTGACAGGAAGAGAGTGATGGAATGAATCCAGGCTAGTTTTGTGCAGGCAGGTTTGTGTGTGTATGTGTGTGTGTGTGTGTTTTTTATATGAAAGAAAGATGAAAAGATCAGCAATTTGCTAAAAACAGACATTGCTCGAGATTGTAACATGACATTTTCTATGTGTGAAAAGTTACTTATGACACTTGAATCCTGAAGTGTAACAATGCAAAGCTGTGCAGACCCATACAACAGGGGGCTTATAAGAGTAAAATGTTATATCAAGATAAAATAGAAATAAGTGGAATAATGTTAATGGAAGGTATAAGAAGTATACACAAGTAAAACTTTTTCCCTCTGGAGTTCATTGTGGCTTTCAGGTAAGGGACAAATGGTTTGAAAACTTAACTACAAGGAGGACCCAAAGTCCAAGAAATAAATAAATCTTTCAGTCCTGAAAGAGGATTGTCAAATTTGGTTAAACACACACACACACACATACACACACACACACACACACATCACATCACACTTGGCATTTGCTTACTACTTTTATGTTTATCTTGGTACGCTCATTTGTATGTACTATGTAAATATTTTTCTTTATAAAGTGAGAAAGTGAGATAATTATACACAACTTCCAGTTTGGAAAGACAAGACACATAAGGTCAAGTAATTGTTTAAAGTAAATTAACCAGTCCATGGCCAATTCAGGCCTGAAACCTAGGTTTCATGGCCATATCTCCCCTTTTATTTTCTATTATGCTATGCCTGACACTTTTCTGTAGGTATGGATTGTTGATAAGCTAAACACAATTTTATTTCTCTAGCCTGACTTAACAGTCATTCACTCCCTAACACCCAGTCTCCCACCTACACATCCAACCTGTGTATGATCTGAACTAACTTGCTCAGACATGATTCTCTCTGCCTGGAAGACTGTTCTGTCCCTTGATGACCTGGATAACTTCTGTACCTGCTCTGCAAAACATACATCTAATGATTGGCCACCTAGACAGCCACAGCTCCATGTTGAATATGGGACTTACAGTGACTAGTAAACGCATTCTTCCTATCTCTGTGAACTTTCAATGATTTTGGAGGATGAATTTAGCAGACCAACAACAATTACAGGCAATACATCTTACAGTAGAGGGAGATCATTATGTCCATGGGAACATAAAAGAGACCCCTGGCAAATCTAGGGTAATAGTGATCAAATTGAGAGTGCAAAATAACTTTCAGGAAAATGTATTAACATGTATATTGATGGATCTCTACTCATTCAGAAGGTGTGGTTGGGGATGGTGTGCAAAAATCTGCAATTTAAAGAACACATTCTCAGGTAATTATGATATAGATGGTTCATGGAACACATTTTGGGAAACACTGATTTTAGAAAGATTGCTTGAAATAAATGCATTTAAATAAAGGCTTAAACGATGAATAGAAGATGGTTACATGTTTCAGGAACAAAACAAAACCTTTACAAAGTAAAGAGGGAAGTAATGTGTCACATTTAAGACACTGAAAATGAAGTTAACTCTGTCTGAAATAAGGCAAAAGATGACACTGAAGAGATATGTACAAGTCACATTGAGTTAAAGAACTTCAATATTCCTGGCCAGGTACGGTGGCTCATGCCTGTAATCCTAGCATTTTGGGAGGCCAAGGCATGTGGATCACCTGAAGTCAGGAGTTCGAGACCAGCCTGGACAACATAGTGAAACCCCGTCTCTACTAAAATACAGAAATTAGGTCGGTGTGGTGGCATACACCTGTAATCCCAGCTACTCGGGAGGCTAAGGGAGGAGACTCACTTGAACCTAGGAGGTGGAGGTTGCAGTGAGCTGAGACGGGGTCACTGCACTCCAGCCTGGGCGACAAGAGCAAAACTCTGTCTCAAAACNAGTCACATTGAGTTAAAGAACTTCAATATTCCTGGCCAGGTACGGTGGCTCATGCCTGTAATCCTAGCATTTTGGGAGGCCAAGGCATGTGGATCACCTGAAGTCAGGAGTTCGAGACCAGCCTGGACAACATAGTGAAACCCCGTCTCTACTAAAAATACAGAAATTAGGTCGGTGTGGTGGCATACACCTGTAATCCCAGCTACTCGGGAGGCTAAGGGAGGAGACTCACTTGAACCTAGGAGGTGGAGGTTGCAGTGAGCTGAGACGGGGTCACTGCACTCCAGCCTGGGCGACAAGAGCAAAACTCTGTCTCAAAACAAACCAAAAAAAAAAAAAAAAAAAAAGAACTTCCATATTCCTAAGGCATTTTGCGTAATTCTATTAGGCTGCCTTTGCTTTGCCATTTTGTCTGTCCTCCCCTTCTTGCTTTAAGAAAGGCTGTCCTTTTCAAGACTTCATTCACATCAACCAGAACATAGTGCCCAATACAGAGTGCCAAGCCAATGTCAGGAACATAAATTAGTGAATGAAAAGATAAATATCTCTTAATATCAACAATAATGGCACCTAATCAATGATATTCCTCTGTGTGTGTGTGTGCATTTCAAACTTCTTCATCCTTGACCTTGATAAACATATAGTTTCTTTACTTTTATATTTACATCCACAACATGTTATCCAGAACTCTCTCTTTGATGAGGCAAGCCAAGTTCTGATTAGAACTTCATTAATATTTCTTACAACTCTGCCAGGAGTGCACAGGGAATATTTCCTTCCATTATTCTCAACATTTGATACCTAAAACCAAATGAACTGTTGATATGGAACCTGAATGGCAACGCAAGCCTGGTTGCCACACATCACGATGTCTGTTCTGTTTACAGTGACCCCACAAGCCTTACAAGGCACGGCCTGTGCACCGACTCTTCACACTGTCCACTGGCCTTCCCCCAAGCATTGCATGACAGGTTCCTTTTTTTCAGGTGCCAGACTGAAAGTACTTTCCTCACAGAGGACTTCCTTGGGCACCTTCCTAAGGAGCACTCCTCCCTCCTCCCACTGTCTGATTCTCTACCACTAAAAACAGTTGATTTCCCTTCTGATTCTTTCACTAACTTCATAATTGCATGTGTGTCCCTGTGTGTGGTTATTGAGTCTTCTTTTATGTACCACTCTAGATCATCAGTTTCATGAAGAAAGGGTTCCTGTTTTGCTTATAACTAACAACCTATTTCTCTATTTTTTTGAGACAGGGTCTTGCTCTGTCACCCAGGCTGGAATGAAATGGTAAGATCATGGTTCACTGCAGCCTCATCCTCCCAGGTTCAAGCGCTGCTCCCAACTCAGCCTCCCCAGTGGCAAGGACTACAGGCACATGCCACCACACCTGGCTACTTTTTAAAATTTGTTGTGGAGAAGAGGTCTCACTATGTTGCCAAGTTGGTCTCTAAATCCTGGGCTCAAGCAATCCTTCCTGACCTCAGACTTCTAAAGTGCTGGGATTACAAATGTCAGCCACCATACCTGGTGCTACTTCTTAGCAAAGCACCTTGGACACAGAAGTTGGGAAATAAATGATTTTGAAAGATCAAATGGGTCCACATTGCATAAGGCCTGGCACTTCACAGGTCTTCCATGAGTCTTCCTATATAAAAATGCACACATACTGACAGATAAAAGGATGAAGAAGTAGATAGATGATAGATGGATATCAATGATACAAGAAGTCAAAAAAAAAAAAAAAAAAGAAAACATAACCAAGTCAATTCAGTAAACAAACCTTCTACCACTTGAGGATTCATTATTTCAACTGAACAGCTAACTACCTGGCTAAATTAATTTTTCACTTTTTAATTGGGTTGCTTGATAACATGCATTATGTAAAGGCCCCCAGATGGATGTAAGACAGTGAGTGCTGAGTCGGTAAAACCTTAGCTATATATCCAAGTTAAAAACTCCTAGGGATTATACTCCTAATGCCAATTCTTCTTATTTTTATATAAAAATCACTTTGTTGGCATTAAGATTGGGACTTGAACGCCAGGTACGGTGGCTCACTCCTATAATCCCAGCACTTTGGGAAGCCAAGGCAAGAGGATTGCTTGATCCTGGGGGTTCAAAACCAGCTCTGGCAAAATGGCTAGACTCATCTCTATAAAGAATTTAAAAATTAGGCAGGTGTGGTGGTGTGTTTCTGTAGTCCCAATTGCTCAGGTGGCTGAGGCGGGAGGATCATTTGAACCTCGGAGATCGAGGCTGCAGTGAGCCATGGTCAGGCCATTGCATTCCCACCTCGGTGACAGAGCAAGATTTTGTCTTAAAAAAGAAAAAACGGGATTTGCAAGTTGATAGAAAATCTCATTTCTTTGGGACTGAAAGAAACAAAAATAATTCTCCTAGCTTGTTCATTATTTACTTGATGTGGAGTCAGAATAAATGACACGTGTACTGGTTTACACCTATGTTGTTTACTTTATTAAAGGAAATGAGCAAAACAAGGGTACTGCATATTCTAAGAGAGATTTTGTTTTTAGAAAAGCTTAAAATTAATCATAGAAATACATCCTAGGATATATTTATTATATATTATTAAGGATAAATATATCCTTAACTTTGGTGAAGTTAAGAATGCCAAAAAAATGTAAAAGTGATATTCGGCATCTTCAGTGACTTAATATTATCTCCTTTTTATTGCAGATGTAAGCATATTGCAAATTTTATTTGTCAAAAGTCTTTCTAAAACAAGTAACAGAAAATCCAACCTATAGGGATCTATCTAAACAATACTGGGGTTGCTTATCTCACATACCAAGGTATGGAAAGGAAAGGAAAACTCTGTACAGAACATTAGGGCTCCCCTCTGTGGGGCTCTTTCATTTTATTGTCAGGCTGGAATAGGTTAAGTATGCAGTTCCAGGCATTACATTCAGATGCAACAATGTCCGGCAGCAAAAACAGACAAACAAACAAACCAAGTGTGTCTGTCTCATCCTGTGTCTCTATTTAAAAATGGAATGTCCTGACTCAGAATCTGAAACGCTCGGTCACCTTGCAAGATTTCTCTAATTGGTCAGATTGTGTCACAGTTTATGCCTCCACCAATCGCTGGCAAAGGAAATGAACCATAGTCTTTTGCTCAGACCAGCAGTGTTCAAACTTTTTGGTCTCAAGATTCCTTTCGACTTTAAAAATCCTAAAGAGGTTTGGGATATCTGTATTTTATTATCTATCAGTGTCAACTTTGTCCTGAATGAAAACTGAGAGAATTTGAAAACAAGAGCCCACAGCACACATTCCATCAGCTATCCCAGGGATAGCATCATCAGGTACGGCATAGCCTCTGAAAAACTCCTCTATGTATATGTAAGAGAATGAGTGTAAAAAAGGCAAATAATGTCTATTATAAAAATAAAGACAGTTTAGATCTAATGGATTCCTTAAAAGGATCTCAAAATCATGACCCCTGGACAAAACTTGAGAATCACTGGATCACATTGTTAGAAGGAATCTTCAGGGATGTCAGATGGAACAACCTTCTCAGTAGCATATGACTTCAGTGAAGAGCGTGAATAGTTGCACAGAATTGGAATTCTGTTGGTAAAGGAAAGGGAGTCAAAATGGATGTGGGTAGGCCACCAACAGTCAGTTACACACATGTAAGCCAATCTTTGAAAACCAAGTGAGAGTTTTTTTTTTTTTTTTTGAGACGGAGTCTCGCTCTGTTGCCCAGGCTGGAGTGCAGTGGTGTGATCTTGGCTCACTGCAAGCTCCACCTCCTGGGTTCACGCCATTCTCCTGCCTCAGCCTCCCCAGTAGTTGGGACTACACGCACCCGCCACCAAGTCCAGCTAATTCTTTTTGTATTTTTTTTTTTTTTTTTTTTTTAGTAGAGACAGGGTTTCACTGTGTTAGCCAGGATGGTCTTTATCTCCTGACCTTGTGATCTGCCCGCGTCTGCCTCCCAAAGTGCTGGGATTACAGGCGTGAGCCACCGTGCCCGGTCAAGTGAGATTTTTTAACACATATGCAGTAAAACACATATGATATATGTGTTTAAAATGTGGTCATTTTTGATGAGTTATATCTAACTGCTATACATATTCTGATGTCTAATACATATATGTAATTTTGTCATATACATTTTTATGAAATATACTTTGTACAATTTAAAAGTCAGTTATTTCTGATGAGTCACATACTGGCCTCTATAAAGATCCAGAGAGTCTAAGTTGAATGACTTAAATTTGACTGTTATCAATTTGTAAAAGTGGAACTATTCTCTGGGGACTGCAGTCCAGCTGCCCCCCCCCCAAAAAAAATGGTCCCACAGTTGACCATTATATACAGCATCCAGTGCTGCTTGCCTTTTTGTGTTTTATAGTGCCAAGTCTCCTGCATTCTGATGCTAACCTGTAACAGTTTGTCTCACACTACCAGGCAATATTACATTGCACTCAGGATGCCCTTTGTAGTTAGTGCTCCATAATAATACTAGGAGACACTAATTATGGAGCTTCTACCAGGTTAAGTGAACCATCATGCAGAGAAATGGCACACAGTAGCATTAGGACTTGGAAAGACAACGCCCTGCTTTGAAGACAAATTTTAAAGGTCATGGAACTACCACAGTTCTTATTAAGATCGCTTTACCCAGTTTCAGCTTGTGTAGTCAGTCTTACCATCCTGCTGTACTGAGTAAAATGAAGACTGTCTGCATAACATTTCTCACAAATGGATCTCTAATGTGCACTAAATTCTGCTTTAAGGGCCTGATGACATTGGACCATCTTCTGTGTTACTCTGCCCATTTTAAAGACAAAGAAATGGAAACAAAAGGGGTTAAATAATGTGCCCAAAATAGCAGCCAGCAAGTGGTAGAGCTGAGATTTGAACCCAGCCCCTGGGTACCCAATCCCAGCCTGTAGAATGGTACACTGGCTTCCTTTTGTAATTGTTAATGCTCCTAGTGAATGAATCTTTAAATTCTCTTCTGTGTACTTTTCTCATAATTTAGTGATCATTTCCCCCCCCGAACTTATTAACCACCTTCAGCAAAGTTTGCCCATTCCAGAGAGTCAAACACCCTTCCTTCCTAATGAACTTGTTAACTGACTGGCAACCTAATGAGGTAATAATGCGTGATGACTGCTTACTGTGCTCTTCTTCAAGATGGCATATTTATATTTTTAAAGTCTCCAGTGCCTTCATACAAAGAAAAAACCTATTTCTGGGATTTCTGTACAGGAGGCATTTTGGAACTAGTGTGTTTTGCAGCCCGCTTCAAATCACACCACAAATTCCATTCAGTAAATACTAATTGAGGTCGAACTGAGCACAAAACATTGGATATTGTGTCTGCATAAAGACTGCCTGCTTAGCTCTTCAAGCAAGCATGCCACAATTACAGTATAGCACTCACCAGCAGGGCTTGGCCCAGTCCAGAAGCCTCCTCCTGCCGAAAACTTCCCGCCCAGCTCAGTTTAAAGAGAATTGTCCCTTCTCTGCATCCTACAGAATTCTTTATCCAGAGCTCTTGCCTCAGAACTCATGTTACACTTTTCTTGTTTTGTCTCTTGAATTTTTTTCTCTGCTACATGATAAGGTGGCTGCCAGTATAATGGATCTCAAAGAGCTCAAACTGGTTTCAGTGACCCAAATGTGAGAAAATATAAATTCATCTATTGACTTTTCTGTAGGGCAAGGAAACCCTAAGGGATTGTCCAGCTCACAGAGTCATCAGTTCTTGGAAATTTATATCATTGTTCTTCTAGTACAGCTGTTCATTTTGCTATAATGGTAGCATTTCCTTCCTAGTTTCTCCATCTGATTCCAGAAAGTACGAAAACATAAATCATCCTCATAAGATAAATTTACATTTGACTGCATATATCAAGAAGAAAAGAGTGGCTCAAATAAAATCAGAGTTTAGTTCATTTGTGGTTAATGAGAAGTCTGATATTAGGCAGTCCAAGGTTGGTATCTTGTTTCTAGATCATCAGAGGCCCAGAATTCTTTCTAGATTTATACTCCCCTCTCCATAGACTCTAGCCTTAGACAGCCTTAATGACTTTAGAAGCTCTAGACATTACTCCTATATTCCAGGGAGAAGAAAGCAGGGAGGGTGAAGGGCACATATTTGTGAAGTTGGGACATTTGGAAAACTCTAGTGACTTCTGCTTGTAGCACATGGTCCAGGACAATGTCACATGGCCATTCTTAACTCAAGGGAGGCTAGGAAATGTACTGTTTTTAACTGGGAATATTATTCCATCATAAACAAAAACAACAAACCACGAACACCATTGTGTTTTATTAAGAAAAAAAGAGTGAATACTGAATGTTGGATAGGCTGTCAACAGTACCTGCCTCAACTCTCTTTTAACAAATAAACTTTCTTCTTCTCTACACCTGCCATCAACTAAATATGTACACAGTTTCCCCTTTAGAACAGGTTTTTATCACCAATGAATCAGACTTCCAGGGTTCAACATTAACATTGTATCCTTGGACAAATTACATGATGTCTTTTGGGCTCAGTTTCCTTATCTATCAAATGGGGATGAATATAGTGCCTGCATATAGTAGATCAAAAAGGACAGTAATCGTCATCATCATCATGCCCTTCACTGAGAGATGGGGTCTATTTCCCTTCTTCTTGAATCTGAGCTGACTTGTGACTGCTTTCTCCACTGGAACACACTGAAAATCATTCTCTGCCAGTTCTGAGACTAACTTTCAAGAGCGCTGGTAATTTCTGCCTACTAGAGAGAATGTGTGGAGAGGTCCTAAGACTAAATGGAGAATGAAAGGCTAGCCGAGCTCAGCCTTCCAGATATCCCCATCAAGGCACCCAGCATGTGAGCAAATTCACTTAGATCCTCCAGACTATCCCAGCCACTAACCAAATAACACCAAGTGACTGAGACTTAATCAATGTCACAAGTAGCTGAAGAACTCTAGTAGGCTCTGCCCAACTTTCTAACCCACAAAATGGTGAGATATTGTAAAATGGATACTGATTTAAGCTACCAAATTATGAGGTGGTTTAATACAACACACACAATAGATACTCAGAATTCTACCACATACTTTTTTTGTGTGAGCATTAAAATGTAATAATGAAGGTAAAGCTCTTTTTAGCTCATTGCCTGGCACATGCTAAATACACAGCACTGTTTAGTTTATACATTATGTTCTAAGATCTACCATGTCTGTCTGTAGAAGGAGACTCCCCACCTATGTAGGTCTCTATATACTTACCAGCTCATAACTAAGGCTGGTCTAATTAGTCTTTCAGCTGGCATTTTACTTTGATTCAGCTATTTTTACTACTCCTTCAAACTTCCTGCACTAACGTATTGTCTGTCTAAGATCAGAAGATCTATGAAATGGGGTTTATGCCTTATATGCCTTTTATTTAAGGCTACATCATATAGTGGAATAACTATATTGTTGGCATCAAGCAAATCTGTCTTTGCATACCAGGTCAGCCAATTGACGAATGGATGGTGACTCTTATAGTTTAAATTTGCTCTGAAGCAGATACCAAGGCAGGCATTAGCGTGCAAGTAGTTCATTTGAGAAATGATGAAAGCACTGACAGGGTGGTGGGCAGAGATAAGGAGGGGAAGGAAACATTAAGGAGACCAACCAGCCAATGAAGAACACAATCAGACTTATCCCTATGGATGGTGAGGGAGCTACGATATTAATGCATCAGCTCACATTATAATTGACTGAAGATAATTCCCAGGAGGAAGCAAAACCTGGGCACTTCTGGGTTGCCATACAGATAGGGAAAACAAGCTTCTGCGACCAGAGAAAGACTTTAGCAACATTTCAGGTGTGGAGATTGTAACTGAGCTGGCATTGAAGTGGTAAAGGCAGGGGCTATGACAGAGCACCAACAGCATGTACTAGACAAACCTTGGTCAAGATACTGAACATTGATTTTCTCACCTCTCAAATCAGGATAAAAACAATAAATCTAAAGAGTTATTCTCCTGAAATCTATGTATATTATTTCTAATACTCCCAAAGTTCTACCCTTACAGAATTTACAGATATAAGTCAATAAAGTTGGAGAAATAGCTGGGGTCAAATAAATGCCAGTTGACTAAAATAGAGTAATTCTTCTAAAAAATGACAGTATATGACTGTCTTTGAAATATTTATTCCCATCATCTTAGCACATATAACAGTGGTGATAATACTGTTTTGGTTTAAATCACTCAAATACTTTAACAAAAACAAAAAAAATTACTGATCCAGGACAAACCTTATGTGAAATGATAATAAAAACCAAAAGGACTTGCCACTATTTTCACTATTTTTATCATAATAATTACTGGCATTAGCACTAACAGATAAGAAGTGTATTTGCATTTTAGTTTAATCAATAAACACCAGCTATATCATAAAGGAGCACTTGAGTGAATGCCTACAAAAATACTTTATGCTAAAATCAAAAGCATAAAATTTAGAAAAGAGTTGAGAAAAGAGCTCTCAAGGAAAAGACAAGGAAAATGCTATATTTAAAAACCCTATCTCACTCCATATTCAATAAATGGCACTGGGATAGCTGACTATCCATATGTAGAAGAATGAAACTGGACCCCTACTTTTCACAATATACAAGAATTAACTCAAGGCAGATTAAATATTAAATGTAAGGCTGACTATGGTAGTTCAAGCTTGGAATTCCAGCACTTTGGGAGGCCAAGGCAGGAGGATAACTTGAGGTCAGGAGTTGGAGACCAACATGGTGAAACTCCGTCTCTACTACAAATACAAAAATTAGCCAGGCATGATGATGCATGCTTGTAGTCCCAGCTACTTGGGAGGCTGAGGCAGGAGAATCACTTGAACCTGGGAGGCAGAGGTTGCAGTAAGCTGAGATTGTGCCACTGCACTCCAGCCTGGGTGCCTGGGTGACAAAGTGAGATTCTCTCTCTCTCTCTCTCAAAAAAAAAAAAAAAAAAAAAAAAAAAAAAAAAAAAAAAAAAAAAAAAAAAAAAAAAAAAAAAAAAAAAAAAAAAAAAAAAAAGAGTAATGCAAGACCTGAAACTATAAGAATCTTAAAAGAAAAGCTAGGAACACCATTTCAGACGTCAGACTTGAAAAATAATTTATGATCACATCCTCAAAAGCAATTGCGACAAAAACAAAAATTGACAAAGGCAACCCAATTAAACTAAAGAGCTTCTGCACGGCAAAGAAAATCAACAGGGTAAATAGACAGCCTACACACAATGGGAGAAAATATATGCAAACTATGCATCTGACAAAGGTATGATATTTAGAATTTATAAGAAACTTCAACAAATCAGCAAGCTAAAAATAGCTAACTTTACTAAAAAAAAAAAGGGCAAAGGACATGATCAGACATTTCTCAAAAGAATACATACAAGTGACAGACTTTTGAAAAAACGCTCAACATCACTAATTGTTAGAGAGATGCAAATTAAAACCACAATGAGATACCATCTCATGCAAATCAGAATATCTATTATTAAAAAGTCAAAAAACAACAAACGTTGATGAGGCTTGGAGAAAAGAAGAAGCTTATTCACTGTTGGTAGAGATCCAAATTAGTTCAGCCACTGTGGGGAGTAGTTTGGAGAGTCCTCAAAGAAATTAAAACAGAACTACCATTCAACACAGCAATCCCATTATTAGGTGTATATATAAAAAAACAAAAAAAATTGTTTTACCAAAAAGACACATGTGCTCATATGTTCATTATAGCACTGTTCACAATAGCAAAGACATGGAATCTACCTACATGCCCATCAATGGTGGACTGGATAAGGAAAATGTGGTACATATACACTATTGAATACTATACAGCCATAAAACAGAATGAAATCAAGTCCTCTGCAGCAACGTGGATACAGTTGGAGGTCATGATCCTAAATGAATTAACACAGGACCAGAAAACCAAACACTGCATGTTCTCACTTATAAGTGGGAGCTAAACATTAGGATGGACAAAAAGATGGCAAAAATAGACACCGAGGACTATTAAAAGGGGGAAAAGGTTGAAAAACTCCCTGTCAAATACTATACTCAATACTAGGTGATGGGATCAATTATATCCCAAACCTGAGCATCAGGCAATATATCCACGTGACAAATCTGCACAGGTGCCCTCTGTATCTAAGATACTATAAAAGCTAAAATTATTTAAAAGAAAATAAACCAGTCTTCTTTAAAAAAAAGTCATTCGTGACTTCTCATTACATTTTAGATAAAGGAAAACAAAAAACAATCCTGGCTTTTCAGGTCTTGGACTTGCCTTTGTGTCCCATTCCACCTCCACTGCCTGACTTTACAGGGCCTGGCTCTGCAAGACCAGGCTGTCCACGGGGTCTCCTATGCCAGGAATTAAAATGCGGTAAAACAGAGAGAATAGGAGACGTGAAGTTTCTTTTCTGCCAAGTTTTCTTTCTAGCCTGAATTTCACGGGAGTTCTTTCTTTCATCTTCATTTTCAGATTCCCCAGCTATAATTGCCTCCATATGGCACCTACATATTCAGCAGTCACTCTGCACTAAGCAGTGTGTGTAAAACCATATAATACATACATCCAGAGTTATTTAATCATCAAAACAACTCTGGTAGGTTGCAATGATGATTCCTGGTTTTCAGATAAGAAAACTGAAGCCAGATAAAAGGAGGAACTTGCCAGGGTCTCAGCTACCTGTGGTTGAGCCAAGCTTCAGGCTCTGTCTGTCCAACGTCAGGTCTCAAGCTCTCACCATTATACTGTCCTACCACCGTCACATATGCAAGTGTCAGCTCTCACTGCCAGATATGTTTCTACTGATGCTTAATAATAAGCATCTCCCTCCCAAAGGAACAGAAAGGAATTAGAAACAGATAATATCTGGGGAGCAGGGAGGAATGGTTAACTACGGTAGAAAAGTATGTTAACTCATCCCTCACCATCTATAGAAGCCCTGGTTAGAAGGGGTTTTTATATTACTTATGACCACTGAAGATGTGTGTCCAAGAGATGTAGTAAGCTGAAATCTGAACTCAGTGCTCTTCAAGTTTATTGACACGTTGAGATGCAAACTGCAATTGCTCATAACTTAGATGTAACTTGTAGAATTCTAGAGCTTCCAGAAGCAGAGCACAAAGAAAGATAAAAGTTTAATACCTTATTTATAGAAAAGGGAGCCATCTTTTTCTGATGAACATCTAGATGATGAGGGGCAATTTCAGAACTGAAACCTCCACTGTATGAGTCTAGGTTCTCCAGAATAACAGAACCAACAGGATTATATATACATATGGTATAAGGAATTAGCTCATATATCATGGGGGTGGAAAAGTCCCCAGACCTGCAGTCAGCAAGCAGGAGATCCAGGAGGTCTGAGGGTGTAAATTCCAGTCCTAAAGCTAGATGGCTGTACCTCCAGGAGAGTTAATGTTTCTGTTTGAGTCCAAAGGTAGAGAAAGACCAGTGCTCCAGTTTGAGGGCGGTTGGCAGGAGAAGTTCCCTCTTACTCAGCCTTTTGATTCTCTTCAGGTCTTCAGCTGATTGAGTGAAGCCCACCCACAGTGGGGAGGACAATCTGCTTTACTTATCTACCAGTGCTAATGCTGACTACATCTGGAAACCTCCTTCCAGACACACTCAGAATAGTGTTGAACCAAATGTCTGGGCACCCCATAGCCCAGCCAAGCTGACACCTAAAATTACTCATAACAGCCACTTCATAAGTGAGTCAACTAATTTTCTTCTTCCTCCCCTTGATTCCAATTTTCTCCTCCTAACCTCACACAAGGAAATTCTTATCAAATATCAGAGTTTCAAAATGAGTCAATCACAAAGATACAAGATGGATATAAATGATGCATAATCAAACTTTTTCCTACGCATATGATAAAAAAAAATTACTGTGATCTTTCAAAAAAAAATTAGATAGGATGAAGTCCTGAGCAATTTTCAGGCAAAGATTTTACCAAAGAATACAAGGGGGAATGAGAAGTCCTGATTTGAGATCTTGAGTCTCATCCATTACATAGCTCAGCTCTTTGGATTTCCCTGTTCTCTCTCTTAAAGACTTTGGCATGGACAACTTTGAGTCCCAGATTCCTTCAACCTGTCCCTCCTAAATTGCAACTAAGAGCTTACATAGCTTTAGTCACCACAGTACTATAAGTTAGTACTGTCAAAAGTGCTGTCAAAAAGGTTTCGGGATCCACATAACAATCATACTCCAGAGTCCAGACTAAAATAGACGTTGGTGGCATAAGACTCCAAATTCCTTTTTTTTCCACTATGCCAAGGAAAAGGAAAAAGATGAGGAGTATCCAGGATGACCACACACAGAAGTAATGATATATTTCAAATGAGAATGAGAGCTCATTAACAGTCAAAATGGCTGGGTACATGTTTGCAGCTGGCAGTCAATGAAAGGAGCACTTCCATGGGAAGCCCAGGACATGTAGTCAGTACATGCACAGGTGTCAGTTATAAAGGTAAGGAAGTATGCCGCCCAGTGAGGTAAGTAGGGGGAGTTTGGAATTCCACAGGATAAAAGTATAAAATATCATAAAACATTCACACTTGTGTTTACATGTGATTATAAAATGCATGTTAATGTTTTAACTGTAAATATCATCAAGCTAAATTTCTTTTTCAGTAGGTTTGCTTGCAGCCCAGAAATTCATCAATTTGGGTCACTGGATTGGATTTCAATTCTCTTTTCTCCCCTTTTAAAAGTAGCATGAAACAGGACTTTGGGGTCAGATTTGGCATCAGAATTGTCAAAGTCAAAGTTCATAACATTTTCATACATCACAAAATCATACAACGTTCAAAACTAGAATAAACTCCAAAGATCATCTGGCAGTCTCTGACATTTCAAAGAGGATAGATTTACAACCAGAAGATGTAAGGCAGCTGCTCACTGTCACAGGGTTCTATGTGTGCAGAGACACTCCTGCCTCCAATCTTACTACTTGCCCCAAGTCTAGTTGCTAACAAAATCTCCTTGAACCACATATTAAATAATAACCTTGGGATATTACCCCATGATTGTCCTTATCCTCATTAACTTATATTTGAGAATTGATAGTACAAAGTGTGGCAACCAAGCTCTTGGAAACACAAATGTAGGATAATTAAAAGAATAAATGCAACCAGAATCATCTTTAAATATCTTTTTGTATTGACAAGGAGAATGGTGAGACTGTGGGAAGCACAGTTGGTAATATACGATTTCCTTGATTGATTCTGCTGGGCTAGTCCTTGCGTGTTAATGGCTTTCAAAAGACAACAAATCCCCTCCCAGAGATATGCCCAAGAGAATTAAAAACAGGTCTTTAAATAAATACATATATACACATGTTCACAGCAGCCCTATTTACAATAGCCAAAATATGGAAATAATTCAAATGTTTATCAAAGAACAAATAGATTTTTTTAAAAAACACCCTGGCATATGCATACAACGTATTATTTAACCATGCAAAGGAATGTAGTACTGTACATGATGCAATATTATAAATATCAAAACTATGCTAAGTGAAAGAAGTGAGATACAAAATGTGACAAATTGTATGGTTCCATTTATAGGAAATATCTCAAATAGGTAAATCAGTACAGACAGAAAGCAGCTTAATGTTTTCCAGGAGCTAAGAGGAGGGATGGGGATGAGATCTGACTGTTTAATGGGTACTGAGTTTGCGTTTGTTTGTTTTTGTGTGTGTGGGTGAGTGAGTGATGAAAATGTTTTGGAGCTTGATAGAAATAACGGTTGCAAAATATTGTGGATATACTAAATGCCTGTGAATTGAGGATACAATTCACAGGCATTTAGTATATCCACAATATACTCAATTCACAGGCATTTAGTATATCCAGTATATCACAATGGTTAATTTTATGTGCATTTCACTTCAATAAAAAATAAAGAGAGGGTATTATAATGGTCTAAGGATGTGTGAAATTGAGTAGGCTATAGTCCCCTTATTCAGTCAAGCCCTCTTCCAAGTACTGCTGTAAAGATACGTTGTAAACGTGAATGAAGTCCATAATCAGTTGACTTTAAGTAAGGGAAATTATCCTAGATCATCTGTGTGGGTCTCATTCAATCAGTTGTAAGGCCTTATGAGCAGAATGGCTTTTAATACTTCCCGAAGAAGAAGAAATTCCACCGCAACTTCCACGCATGCCTGAGAGTCCCAGCTGTACTTCCTGATAGCCTACCCAGTGGATTTCAGACATACCTGACCTCCACAACCATGTGAACAAATTCTGTGCACCGCCAACCGTGTGAACCAATTCTGTGCAATAAATCTCAATATATTATCTCCTACTAGTCATGCTCCATTGGTTGAATCCTAACTGATATGAGTGAGTTCTACATTTAGAAGACTTGGCATCTAAAAGCCTTTTATTCTTCCCCAGCCAACTTCACAGCAATTCTCTCACAAGTAAAGCAATCTTAGAGAAAGACAAAATAGTTCCCAAAAGTACCCTTTATACCCCCAAATAACTATACTGCCCGGAAAATGAAGAAAGAAGTGCTATGAGACTGAAGGGTTATTACAGGCGGGTGAGGGTAATGTTGATAGCTGAGGCAAGGGTGCTCACCAAAAAATGAGACATAAAGGGACTTTTACCCAGTAGAACCTGACATGCACCAGCTGTTGTCTGCACCACGACTTTCAGTACCTCTTTCTCTCTAAGCAAGAGATTGGGAAGTCTTTTATAAGAAATGTGCCTGTCCCAAGATAAATGGGCTAAAGATAAAGACACTGGAGTTGTCTAACTAAAGGCCCAGCCCTACTCTTCAGGGTAGCTCCAAGGAAATGCATTCCGGACACTTCCTTTTGAAACATGAGCACAGTCCAAGATCCTCAGAAGCATGAGTAAAGTCTCTAGCAAGAATGAGAGATCACATGACATAACAGAGAAAAAGCAAATTGGGAAATGTGACTATACAGAAAAGAAGTAAAACATATGTACACATACATAGGCATGCATGTACAGATATGAATACATACATACACACAGAAAGGAACATGCGCATACACATACAAACAAATGCACATACAGAGAGCTTGCATCGTAGCCAGGGTATTGACCCATATACGATACTACCAGAAAGCATGAATGCACACATACATAGTGCATGCAACACTGACATACATGTGCACATGATACCACATGTGGCATAGCACACAGAACATGCATGTAAAGATACTTTCAAATAAATATACATAGAGTGAATATGCACATATGTGTACACACGTGACAGATATGCGCATACACAATATAGACACAGAGCAATAACATGCAGTGCACAGCATGCATACACATGTGGGCATGAGCATGGCATGATGTATAATGTATGTCATAGACATACCAGAAAGAAACATAATGTTACATGTAGCATTTGCAAGCATTGGCATAGGCATTTACACATCGCACCACATATACAATTGGCTGCTGTACACAGCAAATGACATATATGTTATATACACAGACACAACATACACAGAAACATAATACAGCCAAGATAAAACACATATACAATACACGTTTAGCACACAAGTTGTGGCCGCCACGAACATGTTTATGATGTGGATACATGCACCAGAAAAAAAAAAAAGCACATACATGTGGCATCACAGCGACACAAGCAAACAAGCACACATACACATATACACACATGTATACGCATATACAAACCCACACACATGAATATATATGTACATGTACCCATATGTGTACACACATGGAGAAATGCAAACATACACATATGTGTGCGCACACATGCCTGTACAGGTATGTACATCATCACACATGGACATGCACATACATGTACACACACAAAGAAACCATTGATATACCCAGAGTTATAAGAAAAGATAATTTAACCTGGAAATTCTATATTAAACTCCAAAAGCTTAGCTTGGTGTCTCTGTGTATAAAATTTCACTCATGTTTTGGGAAGCACTGTACCCACACACATGACCAAAGCCCCTATCTCCCACCTCAAGCCAAAGTAACCTCTGTGGCTCCCAACATAAAGTAAGCTTTTGGTAGAATGGGCACACACAGGCTGGGCACAGTGGCTCACACCTGTAATCCCAGCACTTTGGGAGGCTGAGACAGGTGGATTGCTTGAGCCCATAAGTTCCAGACCAGCCTGGGCAACTTGGCGAAATCCCATCTCTATGCAAAGTACAAAAATTAACTGGACTTGGTGGTGTGAGCCTATAGTCCCAGCTACTTGAGAGGCTGAGGTGGGAGGATTGCTTAAGTCTGGGAGGCACAGGTTACAGTTAGCTGAAATCATGCCACTGCACTCCACTCTGGGTATGACAGTGAGGCAGTCTCAAAAAAAAAAAAAAAAAAAAAAAAGAGAATGGATGATATATATTGATATGGTTAGGCTGTGTCCCCACCCAAACCTCATTTAAATTGTAGTTTCCATAATCCCCATATATTTTGGGAGGGAGAGAATTGAATCATGGAGATTCTTTCTCCCATCCTGTTCTTGTGATAGTGAGTTAGTTCATAAGAGATCTGATCGTTTTATTACGGGCTTTTTCCCTTTTTGCACTGCATGCCTGCCTCCATGTAAGATGTGCCTTTGTTCCTCCTTCACCTTCTGCTATGATTGTGAGGCCTTCCCAGCCATATGGAACTGCGAGTCTTCTAAACCTCTTTTTCTTTATAAATCACCCAATCTCAAGTATATCTTTATTAGCAGTACAGTACAGACGTACATATATGGAACTTCCTGTTCACAGACCTACAGCAGCTGATGTGATCTGCATCTGAAACGTGCATATTTGCAGGACTTCTCTCTGATGAAGACAGCACCTCTGCATAAGCTAGACTGAGTGTGTCATCCTTCATACGGAAGGCCTGGCCTTCCATCCAAAATCAGTAGGGAAACAAGATCTTGGTTACACATAATTTTACTTATGATTTCTCCTTTCTCTAGTCTTTTTTTTTGTTTTGTTTTGTTTTTTTTTTGAGACGGAGTCTCGCTCTGTCGCCCGGGCTGGAGTGCAGTGGCGCGATCTTGGCTCACTGCAAGCTCCGCCTCCCGGGTTCCCGCCATTCTCCTGCCTCAGCCTCCCGACTAGCTGGGATTACAGGGGCCGCCACCACGCCCGGCTAATTTTTTGTTTTTTTTTTAGTAGAGACGGGATTTCACCGTGTTAGCCAGGATCGTCTCGATCTCCTGACTTCGTGATCCGCCCGTCTCGGCCTCCCAAAGTGCTGGGATGAACAGGCGTGAGCCGCTATGCCCGGCTATCTAGTCTTTTAATAATGCCCTTAGAATACAAGTCCTATGCTTAAAAATCAATTGCTCTGTAATTACTGCTTGCACACAATTTTGGGTTTCCACCCAGGGCACTGAATATTTCAGGGCATAAGCAATCCCACACTCTCCTCCTGTCATCTCAGTAAACCTGGTGCTATATGCTGCACCCTGGCAGAGACTCAGTGAGTGCTGGTCAGTGGGCTGAGTGGTTCATTCTCACTCCTTCCCAACCTCACCTATTCAAACCATAGCATTTCCTCAGGGATGGTGGCCCCTGAACTCAGCTGTGGCTGGGCAAAGCATGAAACTCAGTTGTCAATCTGGCATTCAAAGCACTGAGTCCAGTTCCATTAAACTATTCAAAACGCCTGAACTGAGTGTGGCTTAGGCGACGGACTGTGCTGGCTTTGCTAAGACTGATTCAGTTTTAGGACCTACAATTCCACATCCCGGGGAATCCCTCAGTCTTGAGTAGACCAGAATGACTGGTCACACTAGTAGGGATCCTAAAATCAGGAGTACCAGTGTAAGCATTTTTGTCTTGAATTGAAAACATGTCTATCACCTGTGATGCATTACTAATCAGAAGAAGTACATTATGAAACACATAGAAGCACAGACAGAGCACAAAGGCCCGTGTTTCAAAGTGGGAGTGATAAGAATATGACAAAATGTCCCTGACTTCAAGGACCACACTTTTCCCAAGGAAGCAGCTACATACACACGTAAGAAATACAAGTCAGGAAATCGTAACAAATTCAAGATGGGGAGAGATGTGTCCCATGCAGCAGTGGGCTACTGTGGACATTGCCATGGTGAAGGCTCCTAACTGGACTCTCACCGCAGCAATCCGATCCACTTCTCTTCCCCATGTGCTTGATGATAGGGACTTCTCAAATCCAGAAGCAGCTGAGCAGAACTGGAGAGCAGGCTCAAAGGAGGAGGGTAAGGTATCAGCCTTATAGTCCATTGTAACTTATGCCACAAGTCAGCACACTCCCTATCAGGCCAGACCAGAACTATTTTATTTCTCTCTGCAATGACTGGAAAAGGCTGCTCCAATTTCCTTTCCTCATGTCCTCTCCATTCCTGCCCTGGCTACTCTTCCATCCACCTACCCAGTGAATTACCCAAATCTTCCAATTCTTGTTTTACAAACTGCACCTGTACCTGCTCCCCAGTTCCATTACTATCTGTTTTATATCCAAAGGATAGGCTTTAGCATAACCTGCACACCAGTCTCTCTTTCCTCCATCTTGCTTGTTACTAACAAGAGAGGATGATAACAGTAGCTCTGACCATGAGAGCTCCCTTCCACGCTCTCTTCTCTCTGCACAATAGATTCTGAATGCCTTTGCAGAGCACTGAATGTCCTCTGTAATATCCTCCCAATGGACTGTTCTTGTTTCCCTTGCCTCCCTCTACTCTGCTGCATGTATGAAACCTTCCCAGATGGCATATTTACTGTTCCTATCCTACTATCTTTGTCTTCTTACGGTCTTACCTGGTTCACACCATTCCTCCTTCTTGGAATGTACTCCATCTATTGAGGTCAAACCTGTCCTTCAAGACCAAGGTCAAGGTGATCTTCCACACAACAACATTCTGGGTCATCTCCACTAGAAATGGTCTCTCCCTTTTACGAATATTAAGCACACTCAATCTGTAAAACACTTATCAAAACTGTTTATATCACAATTAAATAAATGTCTTGTCCTCACAGATATGTGTTTTATCACTTTGAGAACACAGATCTATGGGCTTTACTTCTTTGAAGTTTTCATATTTTCTCTTATTATATTGCCTTGTATATAATAGGTATTCAATAATGCATTCAATGAATTATCTACAAATAATGTTACGGAGCAATTTACTAATTCCAAATATTTATATCATGTTTATCTTTTATGGGAGGCATGCCCTGTGCAAGGCTTATATTCTATGCAATAATTTTGAAGAAAAAGGTAAGACAAGAAATGAGAAAGATAAGGCATGTATTCAAGTCTTATATATGATTGCTTAGAGTTGATTAGAGTGGGCAGTAGTTGATTTTAAGTGAATGAACTAAAACTAGAAATTTCCTAGATAGAATGATTTACTTATTTATTTTCCTCACTAAGAAGCAGGCCATGTGACTCTTTATCAAGGAAAAGGCAGAGAACTTTAGAATATTAGCCACAATTTTCTTAATCCAGTCTGTCATTGATGGACATTTGGGTTGATTCCAAGTCTTTGCTATTGTGAATAGTGAGTTCGTGTCCTTTGCAGGGACATGGATGCAGCTGGAAACCATCACTCTCAGCAAACTATCACAAGAACGGAAAACCAAACACTGCATATTCTCACTCATAGGTGGGAACTGAACAATGAGATCACTTGGACACAGGAAGGGGAACATCACACACTGGGGCCTATTGTGGGGAGGGGGGAGCGATAGCATTAGGAGATATACCTAATGTAAATGACAAGTTAATGGGGGCAGCACACCAACATGGCACATGTATACATATGTAACAAACCTGCACATTGTACACATGTACCCTAGAACTTAAAGTATAATAATAATAAAAAGAAAATAATATTAGCCACAAGACCGTACCTCTGGCACTGATCACTGGCAATGATAATTGTGGAAGTGTAAAGGAAAAATCCACAGATTCAGGTCAAATCATTCTTAGAAATGGATAAATAACATCTACAATCATTCCTAAGTGACAATGAGCTTTACATTATGCTAATCTGTTTTAAAACTCAATTTATTATCATTAATGGCATCCTGCAAAAATAAAATCTTGGTAGGCTAAATGAGTAACCAGTGGCCACACAACCCTCCTTGAGCCTCGATTCCCTCTCCTTCTGTGTGGGAAAGCATCTAGAATTCTAACCTGTGCTTGTTTCACTTGTTTCTTTCAGCTTCTGGCCAATACGGTGCTTCCATTCTACCAAGCTTTGGAGAAGTCCCTACAAGGCCACTGCAGGGAGTTCATTACTTTTAGCTCGGATCCTTTGTACTTCATTACTTTGTCAACATTGACATTTATAACACTGGCCCAGATTCCCCAGGCAAAGGGCAAATAAATCAATAGCAGAGCCATTGGCAAGGAAGAGGGATATCAGGCAAAGAAAATCAATAGGCGGCATGGTTGTATGATCTCATTAACAATAGTTGCTGTTTTCAAACCAGACACTTCACAGGCATTATCTCATATCTTCGAAACAAACCAATAAAGCAAGTATTACTACTCCTATGTTACAGATGAGGAAACCAAGGCTCAGAGAGGTGATGCTAATCATGACAGAGCTAAGTAGCAACCTTTCTATGGTTTGAGCGCAGCACTGTCTGACTCCCAACCCACTCATTTCCCATCTCACTACCACACATACTCGTGAGAAAAATACATTGTAAAAGGAAGCTGGAGACACTCATCCAAGTCTTGGAGGCAGCTAACTGCACAACACTGGGCCCAGTCATGGGTAGCATGATAACCTTTCAGATAACCACAGCTCCAATATTTATACATTATACATATATATGTGTGTGTGTGTATGTGACTGTGTGTGTTTTCCTTCAACATATATTACGGAACATGTAATATGTGTTTGCCAATACAGTAGCAGGGAAGACAAAACTGTAAATGAGACTGGGGTCCTGTCTTTGGAACCTCATGACTACCCCATGCTGAGAAGTGGAGAAGGACAGAGGTGATGTCTGGAGTCTTTAAGCATCAGATTAGATTTGATGATTTTAAGCTTGACTGACTCAAAAAGTATCACATGATTACAACCCATCAGAGGCAGCTTGACTTCTGAGAAAATAAGTTTAAATAATTTCAGGTGGGTTTTGGCCTTGTTAACTCTTTTCAGATGATTTTATCAAAAGTATTGTTGGCCAGGTGCAGTGGCTCATGCCTATAATCCCAGCACTTTGGGAGGCCGAGATGGGTGGATTACTGGAGGTTGGGAGTTTGAAATCAGCCTGGCCAACATGGTGAAACCCTATCTCTACTAAAAATACGAAAATTAGCTGGAGGTGTGGCACACACCTGTAACCCCGGCTACTTGGGAGGCTGGGACAGGAGAATTGCTTGAACTCAGAAGGCAGAGATTGAAGTGAGCGGAGATTGCACCTGGGTGACAGAGTGAGACTCCATCTCCAAAAAGAAAAAAAAAATGAAGTAAAAAAGTAAATACTGTCCACACCACTGCCTCCACTGTTTACCAATCATCAATTAAGGTCAAGTTGACACCTTGTCATATCCATTCATCCCCCTAGAGTGGGAGAGAAGAGTAAAATTTAAGCTTTGTTACGTAAAGACTAGAATACCTTTAGCTGGAAGGCAACTAGAGTCCAAAAGGAAAAATGCTAGGTTGGACGAAGTGGCTTCTTACGTTATGATTAAACTGGTGTTACAAACTTTACTGAGCTTTTATTACATGTCAAGCATCATCCTGGGCACATCATCTGCATCACCACCAGATTTTCCGAATTATAAGTGTTACAATAACACTTATAATTGTTCTAGTTGAGAAGACTGAAGTTTGCAATATTTAGTAATTTGTCCAGGTCACATTAGTCAATGGTGAAGTCATAATTTGAACCCACAGCTGATTCCAAAGCCTGACTTACAAGAAATGTGCCATCCTCGCTCCATGATTAAAGACTCTCTCACTCTACCTCTACTTTTAAGCCCATCAGGTCTAAAAGGACAAACTTTTGATGCAGAGCTTCTCAGCAGACAAATGAACTATGCATTGTGTCAAATAGTTCATATCATTCCTTAAAAACCAAACTGTGGCAGGATCTACTAGGAGTGCGGAATCCAGATGCTTACTGGTTACGTGATATTGGGAAAGTCACTGAACCTCTGTGACTCCATTTTCTCATCTATAAAAATAGAAATAAGAATGGTACTTATCTCCCTGGGGAAAAATAAATTAACATAAGGAATGAGTTTAGACTTAGCATACAGAAAGATATTATCAAATAATCATACTAACAGTAACTACTAGTTTTATGGTACTATTAGTATTAGTATGCTATAAATATTATACCATTTTTAGCATTATCATTTGGTGACAGTGAAGAAAACCTGGTATTTAGCATAGCCTACACGGGATACTTCAAAACCTTGAAAAACTTTCATACTACCAACAGATCCCACCCAAATAAGTTTCCTTTGAAAGAGTTAATTTTTAAGATAAGCGGGATCTTTAGAACAAGGGCAATTTTTTTGCTGTTAGGTTTGTTGGTTTGTTTGTTTCACACACTGTGTAGCCATAGTAATGCTCAATAGTTTTTGCTTGAGGAGAACTAATTTGAAGTTTATATCATTAAGAGTCATGTCATGTGACTTCTGGGCCACCACACAAAACATCCTTTGCTATCACAGTCAGGCAAAGATGTGTAAAGTCTGGCGTTTCCTTGAAGGCCACCCCTCTTAGAAGGAGATTACTAACAGCTCCTCCCAGCTGAAGACAGTCTGCATTTGGAAACAACGTGTCATTGATATTTTTGCTTCATTCATTTTTTTTAGTCACTAGTATAGACAGAGCAGGCAAGTGATGATATAAAATGAGTAACTCAAGGGCATTCTATTCAAAGAGTGGTTTCACTCTTAGAAAAAAGGACAACTTTTACAGAGCAGTGCAGAGCATGGAGCAGGCTGGCACTGCTATCATGAGGTGATTCATTTAACACACAGAAATAAAATTGCATCTTAAATCATAAGATAACACACATTCCTGTTGCATGAGAAGAAACTAAATCATCTATTGAATTTATCTGTGGGGAAAAAATGTAACTCGTTATTAAAGGAAAAAAAATAACAAAAATCCCATATAACCCAGTTGCAATTCAATGCTGGTTATCTACAAAGTAGAAAATATAAGACATGCATGTTTGGGAGGATGGGATGATTATTGAAATCTGATATTTCAGGATGCTCTGAAACACACCATTTACTTCATGATGCAGAAGGTCAGATTAGATTAACGTATCTAAAATACTGTATTACCCAAAGAGACAGTATCATTAAAAATTATCTGGACACCATATAAGACAATTACATGCAATGTTAGGATTTGACACTGGAAGAGGCCATGGTTTGGAGATTCAGTGTTTACTAGGAACTATGCATGACCATAAACAAAATGATATATAATTTGAGGAGCCCATGCATTTAAAATGAAATAATCTTTTAGAGGAGTCACTGTGGAAGCTATAAACTTGTTTTAAAGAAGATTACATGAATTTATTTATTAAAAGAGCATACCTCAACTATTATTATTCCTACTGCAACATATTTGAACTGTTGGTGCACACTGGCACAATCCTTTCCCCAAATCAGCCACAATTCCTAGCCCATGGCTATAACGGCACCCTCTTCTCTCCTCTTAAAAGAGGGAGAGCAAAATGCAAGGCAGAAAAAGAGGTGGCATTACTAGATCATTGTTGATTTCTCTCTTTCTCTGGTAAGAACAGCTCAACTTGCTTCTGAGAAGTACCCTTTCCCTGTTATCAACCCATGCAATTAACACTGAACTAACTCCTTCACTCTCTTCACAGCGTAGCTGGGTGAATAATTTGGCCATGGCCATGCAGTAGATCCCAATCACCTGAACACTGCCATGGTCTGAGATTGGTCCTTGAAAACTCAACCCCATGACTTAACACAAGGAAAGTTTTCTGGAACTTTTAAAAGTGAGAAGTTTTCTTTCCACATGGAATGTTGAACTGCTACTACTTAAACCTGGAGTTGATGATTTCACCTTCATTACCACTGAAATCTTGCCTGCAAATGAAGCCCCTCCAAGAGGTAAGCAGTCAAATGTGGAGTGAGAAACAGACAGACTGGAAACACCCGAATCTTAATATTTGAGATTCTGAAGCCAGCTGTACCTGAAGCAGATCTTATACCTTGAAACTTCTATTTTAACCAACTATTATTTCTTCTTTTGTTGTCATTGTTGAATCTGGTATAAGTTTGATATACCCTTGAAACAGTGCTAACTGATAATGAGTCACACTAGATACTGCAAGACTCACCATGGTTCAGAATTGCTCTTTTGGAGCATGGTTGAGCACCTCCCTGGAAGTTACACTTACAGTCCACCTTGACAGACACATTAACAAAAAAGAAAACAGAAAAAAAAAAAAAAAAAAAAAAAAAACAAAAAGTTCTCTTTTATGTTTCTAAAACCTTGAAAATAAAGAAAAAAAAAGCAAACATTTCTTGAGTATATGCTAAATACCAAGTATTTTGCATATAATGTTTCAAGAAATCCTTACACAGCTCTGTGAATTTATTAAATGAATTAAGTATTACTATCCTCATTCTACCAATAAGGAACCATAAACAAGTTAGATAAATTCACGAAGGTCACACAATGTTTAACTACGTGAGAGATGCAAACATGGGTCGATTTGTCTCCAAAAAGCTGAGCATCTTCCACTCTAGAATTGTGCTTCCTAGTTTAGCATCGACTCCCAGATTTGAATCATAAGAAGCCTCTGTGTCCAAAATCAAAAAGGAATTAGAGTACAGTCCTCCAAAGTGAGCATTTTGAAGTACACACCTTTTATTTATATGCATAAATTCTTCTGTGCTTTCTATAAATGGCAGCCATAAATCACCCTCTGCAAGATGCTTGTAAAGTGATTTTATGTGAACGCATTCAAGGTATTCATTCAATGATACTGTAATGTTGCACAAGACACAGTAGGCTCAAAGTGTAAACCTGAGGGATTGGGGAGAATTAAAGAACCCTGTTCTACAGATGCAATCAGAACTCATTTTAACATGTCAAAATCATGTGTACATGCTCACAGATAGCTCTGCAACTTACAGATTAACTGTAAATTTTACGCATCTTGAGAAGAAATTCTTTCAATTTCTGTATTTTTTTTGAGGCAAGTAAATATTGAAATCTAGATGGGCAAACAGCCACTGGAGCAGAAGAATAATGCCTCTGGCAGGTGTGAGCTTTGGCCTATCAAACTGGCAAGTAGGAGATTAATAAACATCAGCTGCATAAAAAAAATGTTATCAGCATGCCATGAGTGCAAATTCCATTTTAATGTCTCTTCAGAATTTTGTAGCAACAGTTTAAAGGCCGTACTATAATTCTTTTCCACCTAAACTTTAACCTGTTTACATATTTTTAAAAAGTAGCTACTTCTTAATCAGACTGGCAAGAAGTCTTCTCTCGGAAGAGTAATATCATACTTCTCTCAGAAGTATGATGATGATAATAATAATAATAATAACTTACCTCTTAATTTCACTAAACAATAGTAGTTTTTGTTTTGAAATCAAATTTTCTTGATATATTTTAGAAGAGTAAAGAAGGGGACATCAGGACCAGAAAAAAATAAATTAAACACAAAAAAGGAGAGTTCCTTTTAGAAGTTTCAAGTTTTTTCAATTCCTAAGTCTGCCTGGCTGTCTACGCTCTTGTGACAGGGCCAAGTTAAAAAGAGACTTGGAAATAACAGTGATAGAGCACACTATGTTTAAATCTGAGGCATACACATCTATACTTTCGAATGAAATGAGTACATTTCCAGAAACATTATCTCTTCCAAATGGGTTACTTCCCTAAATATATGCTCTCTCTCTCTTTTAGTGTTATTTTTCTTAAATTCACTGATGCAGTCGGCCAGAACAAGGAATTCTCACTTGAAAGTTAAGAAATGTCCCTACAAAGGATGCAAACTCATCCTTTTTTATGGCTGCATAGTATTCCATGGTGTATATGTGCCACATTTTCTTCATCCAGTCTGTCACAGATGGACATTTGGGTTGATTCCAAGTCTTTGCTATTGTGAATAGTGCCGCAATAAACATACGTGTGCATGTGTCTTTATAGCAGCATGATTTATAATCCTTTGGGTATATACCCAGTAGTGGGATGGCTGGGTCATATGGTACATCTAGTTCTAGATCCTTGAGGAATTGCCATACTGTTTTCCATAATGGTTGAACTAGTTTACAATCCCACCAACAGTGTAAAAGTGTTCCTATTTCTCCACATCCTCTCCACA
>NW_016806659.1:0-35848 GCF_001698545.2 Rhinopithecus bieti | reverse complement strand
TGATATAAATGATGAATTGATGGGTGCTGACGAGTTGATGGGTGCAGCACACCAACATGGCACAAGTATACATATGTAACAAACCTGCACGTTATGCACATGTACCCTAGAACTTAAAGTATAATAATAATAAAAAAAAGTTATAGGATACTAAATTTTAATTTTAGCATATTATTTAAATTTTGTATCAGACAAAACGAAGTGTACTGAAATGTAACCAAATCTTTTAAGTAACTACATCTGGATGAAATAAAATACTGATTTTTAAAAAACAAAAAACAAAAAACAAAAAAAGAAAGTTAAGAAATGTCAGTAAATCAAGGAATAAACTTTGCAATATCCCATAACTTGACAGATATGAGCATCAACATTGTTAGGGAACCAACAGTGAAGTTTTAATGTAGACAATTATATCGGCTATTTTTTATGGGCCAGTATCTACATCATGGGGACCTTCAGGAAACAAACAAACAAACAAACAAAAAACTGCTTTATTTATAACAGTATCTGTAGCACCATGGCTGGTATAGAGTATGTACTAAACCACTGTGCTCTTTAATAAGGAATTGGCCCTTTCTCAGACAAAAAGAAAATGAACAAACTTGCTTTTGCTTTGCAATGAAATGCTATTGGTGATACTGATGAAAACTGAGACATTAGATTTACTACATATTTTTTTTTTCCTATCTACCATGAAAAATGCTTTCGAGTGTTTGATTTACAGTTGGAAATGTCCTCCAAAGCAATCTTTTCTAAAATTGTGAAGTTCAGTTGCATTCATCATTAATTCCATGTAGCCATCTTAATACCATCCCTTCCTGTTTTCTCCATCCCTACTCTACTCTATTTCTGATGCATGGGGTTTGGTTTCCTTGTTCCAGAGTTCCCCCAGGATTAGTGTCCTTTCTAAATAATAAGCCTGGATGTTCATATTGTCTCCCTTTACCTTCTGCTAGGCAACTTTCATAGACCAGAGTGTTGAGGTTAAGTGTTGGTCCAAATCCTTCCATCTGTTCAACAGCAGTTCAAATGGGAAGGCAGTCCAGTAGGCAGATGTCTCCCATCCTTAGAACAATGAAGACATTTTATTGGGCATTTGATATGGTTTGTATCCGTGTCCTCACTCAAATCTCATGTTGAATTGTAATCCTTAATGTTGGAAGTAGGACATGGTGGGTGGTGATGGGCTCATGAGGGAAGATTTCTCATGAATAGTTTACTACCATCCTCTTGTTGATGTCCTTGTGATGGTGAGTGAGTTGGTGAGATATAATTGTTTAAAATTGTGTGGCACCTTCCTCCTCTCTCTTCTTCCTGCTCTGACCATGTGACATGGCTGCTACTCCTTTGTCTTCTGCCATGACTTTAAAATTCTTGAGGTTTCCCAGAAGCTGAGCAGATGCCAGCATCATGCTTCTTATATGGCTTGTAGAACCATAAGTCAATTAAACATTTTTTCTTTATAAATTACCCAGTCTCAAGTATTTATGGCAATGCCAAAATGGACTAATGCAGTATTCCTCCTCAATCTTAACAGTTGTTTTCTACCTGATAATTATGAAGCACCAGAAATAAAATAACAAGTTGTCTGTAGTACCTTGCTTTAAAGTTTCAGTTCACCAGTCTTATTGTTGGCTTAGCTAAAAGAGTGAAGGGTCATATGAATGCTATACACAGTGGTAAGATTTAATGAGGTTTTTTTTTTTTTCATTTTTAACAAGAGGATATTATTGGAACTTCCATTACACAGAGCAGCGGGCCATGAAAAAGGTCTGGGTTTTGTGGTCAGTAAGCCCAAATTTTCCCTCTTTCCTAGGGTGTTTTAATTTGGTTAATGTTATTAATAGTAACGACATTTCTGCTAAGACTTCAACCAGAAGACTGATCTCACTCAGATATGGAGCTCAAATTTATATTTCTTCACTGTTCAGGAAAAAAAAGGTGAGAAATTAATATGTCCTAAGTTGGTAGTACCTCCTGGCACCTGGCAGAAGTTAAAAAAAAATCTTATTTTGAGGAAAGTATCTTGATTTTTGATCCTTAGAGTAGTCACAAATTAATAGCAATCAATATGAACAAACACACATGCGCACACGCACACGCGCGCGCGCGCGCACACACACACACACACACACACACACAGCATAAGGAAACAAGCCACCACAGGAAAAAATCTAGAAAACAGCTATTAACAGACTGGGACCCTCACAGACTTCAGATGTTGAAATTATCAGAGACAAAACGTTCAATAACTATTAATGAAATGCCTAAATACATAAAAAGATGGAAATGAACAAAAGAATGGAGACAACAAATTATCTTTTTTAATAGTCATGTTTCAAAAAGACCAAAATATTATTTTTAGAAATGAAAGATAAAATCAATAAGAAATGATTTATTGAATGGGATTAGGCATAAATAAGGAGAGGACTAGTGAATGTGATGATAAAGCCGTGCCCAGAATGCAAGATGTTATATCAAAGAATGAAAACTATAAGAAGAATGTAAGAGATATGATGATACAATTAGCCAGTCTAAGTTCATATAATTTAGATATAAAAGAATTGAGTAGATAGAATAGGAGGAAGTAAGATTTGATATTTTGAGAATTTTTAAGAACTGATGAACAGATACGTACGAATAATAAATACGAAGTGGATGCATAGATACATATGACATAATGAACAGGAAACATTAAAATATCAAGTAAGATACTTTAAAAAGAAATCTACAAGCAGACACCTGATGACAAAACGGCAAAACATCAAAGAAAAAGGGATGACTTTAAATCAACTTGCAGGTGGTAGGCACGGAGGTGGTCAGAGTCCCTACAAAAGTAGGACAGATGGACAGCTGACTTCTTGGTAGCAACCGGGGGAGCCAGGAAATAAGAGGACACTGATGTGCCAGTGAGTCTTTGAAACTGGCTCTTCAGTAGGAAGAGGTGGGGAAAGTCCCGGCTTTTAGCATTTCTGATATCCACAGTGTAAACCCTCCTACTACAGCTGATTTCAAGCTGGCATCCTGCCACCATTGAAGGATGCAGAGTTGGGGAGAGACGTGTATACCTGACTTTTACAGGTATATGGGCTCCATAACACTTCCATCTTATAGGTACACTGGCTCCAAAACACCTCTGACCAATTTCTCTACATCTGAGAGAAAATATTCTTCAATATTGAATTGAAGATCTGGCAAAATTATCTTCCAAGATTAAAGGTAAAATACAAACCTTTTGTTCAGGAAAAAAAATATATATATATATATATAAAATGAAGGAAACCTTAAACAGAAAAGAATTCAAAAGAATTTAGTTCAAAAGAAGAAAATAAAGTCTGGCAGAAAATAGAAAAGTCTGAGATAAAGGAAGAAATGAGGAATATATAAACTAGTGTTTATATTAATATATCAAAAATAAGCAGTGTCTAAAAATATAAAAATGATTATTATTAGGAGGGGAATGGAATCAGAAATAAATGAAACTCAATCTGGGATCAGTGTTGATTGGTTCTTCCAACTGCTACTTGGGGAGCTAAAATGGACATTTTTTTGACCCTACTGCAGCTAGGTTTCTGGATCAACATTATATCTGGAAATTATAAACCCTTTACATCTGGAAATTATAAAAGCTTGAGGGCTGTAGCAGGAATCATTTTTCTGCCTTTTNATATATATATATATATAAAATGAAGGAAACCTTAAACAGAAAAGAATTCAAAAGAATTTAGTTCAAAAGAAGAAAATAAAGTCTGGCAGAAAATAGAAAAGTCTGAGATAAAGGAAGAAATGAGGAATATATAAACTAGTGTTTATATTAATATATCAAAATAAGCAGTGTCTAAAATATAAAATGATTATTATTAGGAGGGGAATGGAATCAGAAATAAATGAAACTCAATCTGGGATCAGTGTTGATTGGTTCTTCCAACTGCTACTTGGGGAGCTAAAATGGACATTTTTTTGACCCTACTGCAGCTAGGTTTCTGGATCAACATTATATCTGGAAATTATAAACCCTTTACATCTGGAAATTATAAAAGCTTGAGGGCTGTAGCAGGAATCATTTTTCTGCCTTTTCAGTTCTATCTACCAGCAAGCAAAAGCAGGGGCGCGTGCTGCCTTCTTCACAACCATTTTTCAGAGACCTCCTCCTTCTACTTGTGAATTTGCATACAGTATGGGGCACGGGGAAGTCATTCCAAAAGACCCCACAAAGAACTCACACTGTAAGTATACAATTTTGTAAGCAACTAACTTACTGTTTTAAATGTATTTCTGCTTACAATGCCTTGAGTTATTAATGTTTTCTGCACTGTACTGTGATAGAGAGAGAGAGAGAGTCAGAAAGAATATGATAGAATCACAGGAAAAGTTGGATATATAGGAAATAGGGTAGCAGAAACAAGTCCAATTGTACAAGTAGCTCCATAATGTAAAAGGACCTACATTTGCCATTATAAAAAAAAAAATGGATGGACAGATTGGGTATAAAAATAAAATCTAGCAGTATGTGCTTCACAAGATCACCTACAAAGCTGAAAGAAAAGGAAAAATTGAAAGAAAAAGAATGAGAAAAGAGGCCAGGCAAATACTAACTTAAGTGAGACTATAATAGGAATATTAATAATGGGTAAAATAAATTTAAGCATAAAAAGACATTACTAAAGTTTAAAAGATCACTTAAGTGTGATGTAATGTTCACTTCATCAGGTAGATAAAAAATTCCCATCTTACATGCATGTAATGAATACTCTCATCATATATAAAGTGAAAATTGACAGAACTTCCAGTAGAGAAAGAGAAGATTCACTATTATAGTAGGAAATTACAATGCCTTTAAAATTTTTGATGAACGATTGAGTTGTTCAAATCCTTAATTTATGCACTCATACATTTAAGTTAAAATTAAGTAAAACTTAAAAATATATTTTAAAATTAAGTACACATTTAAGTATTCTGCTAAATTACTTTAGTATTTTACCTCTTGCAAATTTTTATAAAATAGATAGAAACGCAGTGCCTATTTCTGCCACAGATACATCTTGGCATTTTCTGAACAAGAAATCTTGGTTTCAGATCTCAGATATTATGGGAGCAAAAGGCTGCAGACTTGAATCCTTAGAAAACCCAAATGAAAATTACGTATTCATTTATTTTAATAAACCCCACTGGAAAGGTATGAACTAGAACAACATACCTGTGACTTTGCCCAGGGTGAGTGACCTTATAACCCTGAACTCTACTTCTGGAGAGAAGTTATAACTGAGTCGAAGTTGATGGTCCATCTGCAGGAAAACAGGAAACAAAGGCACATCAGCAGAGGTCTGCAGGTAAGAAGCCTGAAACGATCCCATCTGGAAATAGCTTGAAACAATGCACACAGAGAGTAGATCCCCCTCTGAGATTTCCTCTCCAGAGAGATTAGACAGGTCTCGCTAATTCTCCCACAATGCACATAAAATACCCCTTTCTTTCTTCTTTGTGAAATAAGGGTTTTCACACAAGTCTTCTCCCTGGGAAACTGTATACAGCGTTTTACAGGTATTTATCTCCCCATGGAGATTTTCTCACCAAATTATTTGCTGCAAACAAGCAAACAAATGAAACCTGCTCAGGAACTTGCTGTGCAAGATTAACATTAATAGGAGGCAGGAACTCATTTTCCATTTCTCCCCCTTTCTCTCAGTTTGTCCTTAGGGCCACCACTGCCTCCATTGTTCCATAATTCTAACCTGCTCTCATTTAGGTGTGGGCAGAGAGCTTTTCCTGGGCAAGGATTGCAGTTCGACAAAACATGTGGCCCTGGGGAGGAGAGGGTAGCTGAACAGTTAGTTGCAACCAACATGGACGGTTGATAATCCCATCTTGCAGGGGTGAGCTAAAGCCACCACCAGGACTTTAATAGGACTTCATTTCTATGACTATCCTTTAGAGATCCCTCCTTACTTCACCCATTGCTAATTCCAGCTCCATCTGTTTGGTCCCCTCCCCATTCCTAGGAGTCCTCCCCATTCATTCTCACTTTTTCAGGCTAGCCATATCCTACTGGTTTCTTCCAGGCTCTACTCTGACTGTGCATATGGTGCTATTCCTGGAAAGGATCCTCATTATTTTTCAGTTCACCTGTAAGAAGAGGAGACTAAGATCCCATTGGCCATGTGCCTGACTTTGCACAGCTTGGGTGCAACCCACCGGGGAATCATACATAGTCCTCCTATCTTCCCTGCCATGACTTTCCTTTGGCACAGCTGCTCAGAATGACCCTCCTCTGTTCTCAGGCAACTTACATTCTAGAGGAGAGAGCTAGGACAGAAAATTTGCTAAGTAAATACATGGTATTGGAACTTAAGTGCTGAGAGAAAAAAATAATGCAGGCAAGGATAAGGGGGAGTGTAGGGTTGAAGTCAAGGAAAAAGATTGTTCTATTAAATAAGCTGATCAGACATGGCCTCAATGAGGATGACCTCTTGAATCATTTGAGTCCAGAAGGAAGTACAAGAAGTGGACATGTATATATATAAAGAATAGCATTCTAGGCAAAGCAGTGAGTCCAAGGGCTCTGCAAATGGCAAGGAGGCCAGAGTGGCACAGCTAGCATTACAGAGGGTTCATAATTAGATGAGGTTAGTGAAGCAACCAGAAAGGGATCAGCGGTGTCAGATCATGGAGATCCTTATAAGCCACTGGAAGACCTTTGACTTTTTCTCTGTAAGAGAAAGGAAACCATTGACAGGGTTTGGACAGAAGAATGCCAGAATCTGACTATTCCTTCACCAGGATCACTCTGACTGCTGTGTTGAGGATAGACAGCTGGGGAACCTAAAGAGGAGCAGGAGATGTCAATCAAAAGGCAACTGTAAACAGTGATAATCCAAGCAAAGGACAAGGGTGGCTTGCGGAAAGGTAGCTGCTGTTGATCCACGAGATGCTGCATGTAAGAGAAAGAGAGATGAAAGGAGAACACCACAATTTTGAGATTGTGTACTTGAAAAATGAAGCTGCCACTAACTGGGATATGCTTCTGGGGGATGAGGTCATTGTTTCAGGGGAGCGTTCTAATAAGTCAATTTTAACTATTTACTTAAATATTCCGATGCCTAACAGACATTCCTATAGATATGCCCAGTAGGTAGTTGGTATAAGGTCTGGAATCCAGGGACAGAATTAGTGTTGGATACACACTCAGAATTGATTAATTGGCATGTACATGAAATTTAAAGATGTGAGATCGAATGAGATGAGTATGGAGTGAGTGTGGATCAAAAGCAGAAGTTGGAGTCCTTGGGTGTTCTGATGGGTAGGGTTTTGAGAGATGATGGGAAACCAAGAAAAGAGACAAGAGGGAGCAACTAACACAGGCAAAATGATCAACAGGCAAGAGTTGTATCCTGCAAGCAATAAAGACTCAGGTCAATTGCAAGAACAGGAAGGAATCCCTATGTCAGTTGCCAGTGAGAGGAGAAGGAAAGATAACACTGAGACATGACCACCAGATTTTGTAAGGCAAGCACATTGATGCCTTGAGAAGTACAATTCTGCTGAAGCACAGAGACAAAACCTTTTCAGTACGGGTATAAGAAAGAGGTAGGGAAAATTTGAAGAACAAACATATAAACAACATTTCCAAAAATATGGGCAAGAAAATGACAAAGAGAATGGAACACTAAAAGAAGTCAGATAAGAGAAAGGTTTCTTCTCTTTATCCAGAGATATGCTGGCTTGTTTGCTTGTTTAGCTGTTGTCATTGTATAATAGTTCTTAATGCATGTAATAATTATTTCTTTTATGCTTTGGGGAGTCATTCAGTAGAGCTGGAACAAATGATGAAACAGAGGGAGGAAGGAGAATGCTGGAGTGATTTTCTTCAGTAGGATATCAGATCTGGCCCACAGGTAGTCAGGTCAGGCCTTAGCTAGAACCACGAACTATTCCGGAGGGAGAGAGAGTGCAAACACAAATGTGGTAGGTATGTAAGGTGCTCTTGAGAATGTGCAGATATTCTCTTCTGAATGTTACATTTTTACAAGAAATAAGAAAGCAAAGTCATCTGCTGAGAGTTAAGACAAACTGGCAATTGTTAGCAGTATAAGTAAAGAGGAGAGAGTGTAAAATGGTCAACTGGGAGAACAGGAGAACAGACAGATTGGAAAACATGGAGTGATTGCTGGGCAGATGCAAGGGCTTGCTGAGGGTTATGATTCTAAAGGGGATGATCTGGACTCTGTCTATTCTCTGTGGAGCTCTGCCATTATCTGCTGCTGGCCCTTTATATGGAGCTCACTGAGATCTCATGGGGTGCCTCCCACACAACACGCTTTCAGACAGCTTTAGCCTGCGCTCACACGGACCCTCTTCCTGAGCTCTCTCCTCCATGTGGCCAACTTCTACTCATCTTCAAGACTCAGCTTACTCCTAACTTGCTCCAGGGAGTAAGTACTGATGCCCAGGTGGGATCAGCACCCTCTTCAGTATCACCTGTGCATTCTTCCTCCACAACCCTTCCCACAGCCTGTGATGATTTCCTCTTTGCCCATGCATCTTCCTCACTTTAATGCAGCCCAGGGGTTGGCAAACCTGAGCAGACATTAGTATCACCTGATGCTTTCCTCGCTTCTATAGCCTCCAATTTAGTAGATCTGGTGTGGAACCCAAGAATCTGCATTTCTGTTTGTTTGCTTGTTTGTTTGTTTGTTTGTTTTTTGAGATGGAGTCACTCTCTCTCCCAGGCTGGAGTGCAGTGGCGGGATCTCTGCTCACTGCAACCTCCACCTCCCGGGTTCAAGCGATTCTCCTACCTCAGCCTCCCCAGTAGCTGGGATTACAGGTGCATGCCACCACACCTGGCTAATTTTTGTATTTTTAGTAGAGACGGGGTTTTGCCATCTTGGCCAGGCTGGTCTCGAACTCCTGACCTTGTGATCCACCTGCCTCAGCCTCCCAAAGTGCTGGGATTACAGGCGTGAGACACCACACTTGGCCCAAGAATCTGCATTTCCAACAGGGTCCCAAGTGATGCTGATACTTGTGGGACATGGGAAGCACATCTTGAGAACCACTATCCTAGTTCTTCCAAGTCTGGGGGCAAGTGTGATTTGTAACTATGTTTCCAGCACTAGGCACTACACTGGTATGGGGTAGAAGCTTAGAAAAGTTTGATAGAGTAGCCAAGGCACATTGGCTGATACAGGAGAAAGTAAGGAAGGTACCTGAATGGTAAGCTCTCTTCCCTCTCGGTTAATCTTCAAGTGGTGCATCCTTCTGTTAGCAAAGTTATCTGCATCAATGGTGAATACATGGGTTTCTTCCTTGTTTAGGTGATAGCGAACCTGTAAACTTCCTTGAAAGAAAAAATATTAGAAATTAGAATTTAAAGCAGCACCTATAAAATGCAAAGACATGATCAGATTGTCTTTTAATTGATTATTAGGGCCCCAGGTCTTAATTCTTCCATTATTCAATTTTAAAATATATTATGTATATATTTTATCAGGGTTCCTACAGAAAATTCTGAGGAGAGCTGCAAAATTAACGAGAGAGAGAGACAGAGAGAGAGAGAAAGAGAAAGTGTGTGGTGTTATCGCAAACCAAAATGACAGTTTAGAAAATAAAACATCTATTTTGTAATTGGATCATGAAACTTTAATAAGGTAGAGTTAAGATCTTTTCTACTTTCTCTTCAATTCCTACCACTTCCTATAACTCTCTTTCTTACTAATTGCTGTCTCCCTTTTATATCTAAGGACTGGAAAGCGAACTCAGTCCTGTTATCACCCATTGATGTATAATGCTCACGATGGGAGTGTGGCCAGGTTAGGGCACCCTGCCTCACTTTAACTCTTTAGGGTCCTTTAACCCTCTTAACCCTTTACAGCCCATTAGAACATTCAAATTTTATTAGGATTGTGTTTTTCAAACAGCTGTTAGCTATTCCTTGTTGGTTAGGAAATCAATTTACTGGGTCTCAATCAGCATTTCTTACAAAAAGAAGCAGAATTTAGCTATATGAGACTCTCAGGAGACATACTAAAAATGAAGTGTGTCATTTGTGTGTGTGTGCATGTGTGTGTGTGTGTATGTGAGAGAGAGAGAGAGAGAGAGAGAGAGAGAGAGAGAGAGAGAGAAAGAATGAGAATATTAGCTCACAAAGCAAAATGGCCACTTGGGAGAGATTTGTTAAGGGACACAAAATTACAGCTAGATGGGAGGAATAAGTTCTAGTGTTCTATGGCACTGTAGGATGACTAGAGTTAACAAAAGTATATTGTATAATGTTTCAGATAGCTAGAAGGAGAATATTAAATGATCCCAAAACAAACGATAAATGTGTGAGATGATGGATGTGCTAACTACCCTCATCTGATCACTATATATATATATATAAACATTGCTATGTACCATATAAATATATACAAGTATTATATGTCAATGAAAAATAAACTTCAAAAAAATGTTTGAAAGACACTCTATATTTAAAAATCGCCATAGGGGCAATAAGTTGTTGAGAGGCTACTTTATCTCAGATACTGTGCACTTTTTCTCATTTGATCCTTTCCCCAGCGTCACTGGCTGTGAGAGTTGAGCCAAGTAGCCAAACTCCATGCTGCTTGCTGTCCTTTTCTGTCTGTAGGTGTCATCTGGTTGGGAATCATTGGAGTCCCACACACAACATGGCAGGAGCTCTTCCCTTGGACATATATGGGAACAGAAAATAATTGGAACTGAGGAGCAATGTCATAAGCTGATGGCCACTGGGGAGAAAGGAATGTCTGCTAAAATTTGAACTGAGAACAGCTGAAGTAACTCTTTCTCATCCCCTCAAAGTTTCTCATATCTCCCCGCCTCTGCAAAAAAAGAAAAAAACAAAACAAAACACCTCCCTGAACGTCCTCAGCCTTCCCATCTTTCCCAGGCTGCCAATCCCAGTAAGGCAGGAGGGTTGTGAGTAACCACCATGTCCCTGACTGATCCCCCGTCCTCACCCAAGTATTTGAATACTTTTGTGGGCAGAGGGCAGGGGCTGTTTCAAATATAAGTTGCTACTCATAGAATTTCAGAATACATGCATGTGATATAAATGCTTGTAAAATAACATAAGGAAGAATAGAAAAATGTAGTCTGGGGCTATGAGGCCATCGCCTAACACAGTTGGCCAGAAGGAGAAGCTCTCTATACCTGATCCTGGTTTTCCTGGTTCATTCTCTCTTTGTGGTTCTGACCACTGCAGATTTCCGGATATTATTATTTTTGTTATTTTACTACTTAGAAAGTAATGGCTGCTCCTAACAGCAACATATTTTGTGCAGACAGGAGGTGTCGGGGGCGGGTCACTGTGGAGATCATGGGCAAGTTACCCCTCCTGCCTGTGGCAGGGAAAGGGTCATCTCATGCACTAGTGGGCTGCTGGGCATCGCGCTCTTCCACACTTTTCTAATTCTAAGAATCTGTGTGTCTTAACATTTAATTCAACCTCATAGAACAAACCAGTGTGCAATAATTATGTGCCAGGCATAATGATCAACCCCACATTCCTTACGGCTGTCGAACTCTCTTAACATCTCACTGTTCTGGTAATTCATATTCACACACACACATTCTTTACATATTTCCATTTTTGATAACACTCTCATTTTATACATGTTTACTGGCATCCCTCTTGACACCATTCCTCTTAGGAACTAGTAATCTTAGCAGCGATCCTATCTACTATAAGTATTCTGAAGCTTCCCCCATATCCAAGTTTGCGCTAAAACAAACAAACAAAAAACAAACAAAATACCTCAACTAGCTCTTCCAAAGTCATACAAGTACTTCTCTCACCTTCTTAGGAGTTTTGATGCAATCAATGCCTCTTAAAGTATCCCTCCACCCGCTAATGTGATGTTCTGAAACCTCCTACTAACTCATTTTCACGTGACTCTTGGGGAACTCACTCCGTGACTTTTCAAAGTGAGTTTGACACCATGAAAGGCTAACTCCCGGAAGGGATGGGGGTCAGAGCTGGGGGCTCATTCATCACCTTCCTGAGCATCTTCTTCAGTGGCTTGGTTAGGGAGCTATGAGACATCTCCACCTCTCCAGTTGTGCACTCCAGTGGTTCAGATCATCAGCTTCTTGCCTGGCATTGCCATGTCTGCTTGTCTCTGGAGAATCCTGGGCCCAGAGTTATTCCTGCTGTCCTCAGGCCTTCCTCTACCCCCTCTGCCTGCTTCATCTGTGAGCTTCCATTTCCTCCCTGGAGTTTTCTGTCCCCATCCCCTTTCATTAGGTTGACAGCAATGATAGACATTGCAAGTTTATAATTCCACAGACAGTGAATGGACAGAGGGAAGATGCTGTCCTTAAGTCTAATAAAGCAAAGAATGAATTGAATGTTCTGGCCACGAATGTGATGCAATTTCTCTGACACACTGTAATGCATTTATTTTCCATTTGGTATCATTTTCTTGTTGTTTATATATTAACATTGCTACACTATAAAGGACACACATCATGTTTTGTGCATATAAACAGAGATAAGATGTTCGCAACGTGGAAATTAACAATAAAACAGATTTGAGCCTTAGCTTAAAATAAAACTTAAAGATAAAACTGGACTGGGTGCAGTGGCTCACGCCTGTAATCCCAGCACTTCGGGAGGCCGAGGTGGGCAGATCACCTGAGGTCAGGAGTTCGAGACCAGCCTGGCCACCATGGTGAAACCCCATCTCTACAGAAAATACAAAAATTAGTTGGGCATGGTGGCACATTCCTGTAATCCCAGCTACTTGGGAGACTGAGGCAGGAGAATCGCTTGAACCTGGGAGGTAGAGGTTGCAGTAAGTGGAGATTGTGCCACTGCACTACAGCCTGGGTGAAAGAGCAAGACTCTGTCTCAAAAACTAATAATAATAAAATAAAATAAATAAAAGTAAAACTAATTTGAGCCTTAGTTGCTTCCGGAATAAAGATATGTGTAAAGAAATAAACTTTAGTCACTAGCAAGTACGCTATAAAAGTTTTAAAGGTACTATCAATGTTGGAGCACTCAGTTAGATCTAGCTGCTGCTTCTCCTTCTCCTTCTCCTTCTCCTTCTCCTTCTTCTTCTCCCTCGTATTCAGGCAAAATCATCATCATTTTTATATTTATTTATTTTTGAGATGGAGTCTTGCTCTGTCACCCTGGCTGGAGTGCAGTGGCGCAATCTCGGCTCACTGCAACCTCTGTCTCCTGGGTTCAAGTGATTCTCCTGCCTCAGCTTCTCAAGTAGCTGGGATTACAGGCTTGCACCACTACACCCAGCTATCTTTTTTGTTGTTGTTGTTTTTGGGTTTTTTTTTTGTTTTGTTTTCTTAGTAGAGATGAGGTTTTATCATCTTGGTGAGGCTGGTCTTAAACTCTTGACCTCAGATGATCTGCCCCTCTCAGTCTCCCAAAGTGCTGAGATTACAGACGTGAGCCACCATGCCTGGTCAGCATCATTATTTTTAGAAATAAACAACAGATATTATAAATGTTGTTTTTCTAAAAAATTGAAAATCTATATTTTAAAAGTACTTATACACATGATAAAGAATCCTCTTTAAAAAGCCGATGGTTTATCACACCTTGATAAGATCCCCTTTCACTTACTAGACATCGTTACACTCCTTGGCTTAGCACAGGTATTCCATCATGATTGAGCACCTACTCAACACTCCACTTTGATCTAGAATGCTTTTTCTCTTTAATTTTCTTCATTTTACTAGGGAAAAAACAGAGCTGCTGGGAAGTACATAACTTTTCCTGTTCTCAGTAAATGAGGAGGTCCGATTTAAAAACTAAATCCAGCTGGTTCCAAAGAGTATGAGTTTCCCAAGGGCCACAACAGCCCATGGTGATCACCCTTGGCCAGGATGCCCTTCTCATGAGGTCGATTCTCTCATCCTTCAGAATTCATCATGTTTCCCTCTCCTAAGAAGCCCTCCCTGGCCTCTGTAAGCTGCCCATAACTGATCCAATAGACCCTACCATCTTTATTCTAACATGTACTGTGTTATGTTGTCTAACAAGTACTGTGAGTTACTTGCCTAACTCACACAAATCAATAAACTCCTTGGGAGCCAGGACATATCTCATTCGTTCTTGGGTTCCCAGTGCCTGGCCCATGGTAAGTACCCAGTAAATTTAGAAAGAAGGGAAAAGAAAGAAAGAAACAACGGAAGAAAGGGAGAAAGAAAGGAGAGAAGGAAGGAAGGAAAAAGGAAGGAAGGAAGGAAGGAAGAAAGGAAGGAAGGAAAGAAGAGAGGGAGGGAGAGAGGGAAGGAGGAAATAATTGAATAATTTGGTGAGACTTAGAAATTCTTAATATCTAAAAAATAATTTGTCTGAAACAGTGCAACTCTCGGTAGTACTTATTTTCATTAAGTCCAGAGAGACTTGTTCTTAGACACTGTCTCAGCTAGAGTGTGTTATCCTTGAGTTGGGTGTATATGTTTTTGTTTATGTGTGTGTGTGCGTGTGTGTGTTTTTTTTTAAATGACGTCTCACTCTTGTTGCCCAGGCTGGAATGCAGTGGTGTGATCTCAGCTCACTACAACCTCTGCCTCTCAGGTTCAAGCAATTCTCCTGCCTCAGCCTCCTGATTACAGGCACTTGCCACCATGCCCATATAACTATTTATTTTTATTTTCATTTTTTTTTTTTTTTTTTTGTATTTTTAGTAGAGACAGGTTTTCACCATTTTGGTCGGGTTGGCTTTGAAATCCTGACCTCAGGTGATCCACCCACCTCGGCCTCCCAAAGTGCTGGGATTACAGGCATGAGCCACCATGCCTTGTCTGAGTTGGGTGTATATGTACCTGGAAAATCCCAAGGGTGGCATGCCAGAGGAACTTGCTAGAACCTGGTGGTCCTGTTGGAGTTGAGCAGTCTCTGCATTGGTTTAGCCTCCTTCCCACCTACATCTGAGGCTGTAACATCTCAGAAAATGTACTCAGGTTTGGACTCCCACCAACTGCCTGGAACCTACTGACCATTGCCTGTGTTTAAGGTTCCATCTCTTTTCCATGTATCTGAGATTGCCTTATATGCTGAGTCCAGTAGTTTTCAAATTTGTTTCCAGTTGGAACGCTTTATTCAAATGATGTGGACAGTGAAGGCTACTACAGAAAAGAAAAAAATGTAGAGCTGCACGAGTTGAAGTGGGAGGGGTGCTTAGGGGGAGCCTCACTGTCTCTCCCCCATCATCCCATCTCCACCCCACAACTTCGTTTGGCCTACACAATGCCTTGGTCTCCAAGGAGTACAATGGAAACCACTTGCCCCTTCAGAGAGAGTCCAGCCTACTGGGTGGGATTTGGTCACGGATCCCCAGGGCAGCTTTTTGTATCACTCATGTGAGCCCCATGAGCCACAGCCCAGAAACCAGTGCCTCCCTGCAGGTCTGACCCCTAGGACCTCGTGCTCTAAGTATTCAGAGGTCAGATCTGACAAGCTTGCCTTGGATATTTGGCCAGGCTTTAAGTTGATCAATGTTAGACTCTGTATACATCTAAGGAGACACAGCTGGCTTCAAGAAAGAACCTCGCATGGAAGAGATACTACACTCCTCCTGATGTAGGGTGTGTTGGACCTATTTCAAAGCAGCTCTAATCCTCAGTCAAGGATCACTCAGTGCCTTGTGACAAGACATTTTATTATTATTTATATCCTACTTGAAAGTCAGCAACACATGATGGGGGGATGATGGACTAGGAACTCAGGGTCTGAAAGTCCAAATAAAATGCTCAGCATCACTAATGATCAGGGAAATGCAAGTCAAAACCACACTGACATATTACCTTACTCCTGCAAGAATGGCCATAATCAAAAAATCAAAAAATAATAGATGATGACATGGATGCAGTGAAAAGGGAAAACTTCTACACTGCTGGTAGGAATGTAAACCAGTACAACAATTATAGAAAACTGTGTGTAGATTCCTTGAAGAAGTAAAAGTAGAACTACCATTTGATCCAGCAATCCCACTTCTTGGTATCTACAGAGGAAAATAAGTCATTAAACAAGAAAGATACTTGCACAGGTATGTTTATAGCAGTGCAATTTGCAATTGCAAAAATATGGAACCAGCCCAAATGCCCATCAATCAACTAGTGGACTAAGAAATTGTGGTGTGTGTGTGTGTATAGATATATATTATTTATCAACTAGTAGATAAATTGTATATATACACATATGCCTGTATATACACATATGTGTGTGTGTGTGTATACACACACACACAAACACACACCCCACAATGTCTTTATTTTATACACACACACACACACACACACACACACACACACACACAACATGGACTATTACTCAGACATAAGAAGGAACAAATAAATAGCATTTGCAGCAACATGGATGGAACTGGAGACTCTTATTCTAAGTGAAGTAACTCAGGAATGGAAAACCAAACATTGTAAGTTCTCACTCTTAAGTGGGAGCTAAGCTATGAGGATGCAAAGAAATGAGAATGATACAATGGACTTTGGGGACTCAGGGGTAAGGGTGAAAGAGGGGTGATGGACAAAAGACTATAAATTGGGTTCAGTGTATACTGCTTGGGTGATGGGTGCACCAAAATCTCAGAAATCACCACTAAATTACTTATTCATGTAACCAAATACCAACTGTTCCCCAAAAACCTATGAAAATAAACAATTTGAAAAATAAAATAAAATAAAATTAATTAAAAAGTTCAAATATCTAATTCAGTATTTTGACCTGGGACTTAGGGTAAATACTCTCGTACTTTGGTTTTACAAGAACATAATTTTTCTGTTTTACCATTTCTCATCATTCTACTCTTCCTACTCTAATCTGTTTTCCACAAATATGAATATTATGACACATATTTGGCCATGTGACTCTAGCGTGCTTAAAAAACCCCAGAGCGGCTGGGCACGGTGGCTCATGCCTGCAACCCCAGCACTTTGGGAGGCTGAGGCGGGCAGATCATTTGAGGTCAGGAGTTCAAGAACAGCCTGACCAACATGGAGAAACCCTGCCTCTACTGAAAATATAAAAATTAACCAGGCGTGGTGGCATATGCCTGTAATCTCATCTACTTGGAAGGCTGAGACAGGATAATTGCTTAAACCTGGGAGGTGGAGGTTGCAGTGAGCCAAGATCATGCCATTGCACTCCAGCTTGGGCGACAAGAGCAAAACTCTGTCTCAAAAAAAAAAAAAACAAAAAAAAGTCCACGGCTTTCTAATTCTATATGAGAAATTCCAACTTCTTACCATGACATTCAAGGTCCTTTCCTTACCTTTCCGACTTTATTATGTATGTATTGTTCATATCTTAGTCACACACCTGAACACTCAGTATACCCCCAGATGCTTTTCCTTGCTTCTGCACATTGTTATGTTTTTGTTTTACTTTGTTTCTGTTTTCCCCTTAGCTGAAAATACCCACCTGCCTCCTAATATGTCTGGCAAGCTCCTCCTCATTATTTAAGACCCAGTCCATGTGACCCAGGTCCCCACTTGCCCCAAAGACTAATAACATCTTTCTTTTCACCATATTGCCACTCTGGTCATGTTGAATACAAATCTCAATTTATCAAGACTCTTGTCTTTCTCATCCTCTTGAATCTAAGCTCCCCTAGGAGAAATTGTTGCTTATTCATCTTTGTGTCTACAGAGAATAACATGGGACATGTTATCTCAAATCTCCAGAAGACATTTGTTGAATAAAATAGCCACTATGGAGAATGTTATCACCTCTTCACCCATATTATAAACTAACATTTATTCAATGCCTGCTGGTGTAAGACACTAGAGAAACAAATGGCTATAATGTTGTAGTTCTATCTTCAAAGACTTTATAATCTAGTTGAAGAAGACAAAAGCAACAGTCACAGTGGCTGATCTGATGTGCCTACTTTGTATTAGGCACCTAACGTGGTACTAAAGATAGGTTTTTCATAAAATACTCAGATTAAAAAATGGAATTTTACAGAAGTATAAAAACTCCACAAGTAAAACTGTAATGAGAATATCAATAATGAAATGGGATTTAAACTGAGGAGTACAGATGTATATAAAGTATGTGCCCTTTTGACTATGTCATGCTACCTCAAAAGAGATGTGTGGCAGCGTAAAAGGATGAGTGGATGGATAGAGGAATGAACGTATCAGCAGAGGGAAAGGGAGAAGCTTTGGTCAGCGCTACAGAATACATGTTTTCTGAATTCAAAATCAATAAGCAGTTATAAGGGTTGAGGTACATCCACACAAAAGTTCACTGCAGCACTATTCACAACAGCAAAGACATGGAATCATCACAAATGCCCATCAATGACAAATTGGATAAAGTAAATACGGTATATAGACACCATGAAATACCACGCAGTCACAAAAAAGAATGAGATCATGTCTTTTACGGGAACAGGGATGGAGCTGGAAACCATTATCCTTAGCAAACGAATGCAGGAACAGAAAACCAAATACCTCATGTTCTCACTTACAAGTAGGAGCTAAATGATGAGAACTCATGGACACAAAGAGGAGAACAAAAGATGCCAGGGTCTACATGAGGATGCAGGATAGGAGGCGGGAGAGGATCAAGAAAACAGCTATTGAATACAAGGCTTAGCACCTGGGTGACAAAATAATCTATACAACAAACCTCCCTGATATGAGTTTAACTGTGTAACAAACCTCAACATAAACCCCAGAATCTAAAATAAAAGTTAAAAAAAGTGTGTGGAGGTAATCAGAAAGAGTTTGTCTGAGAAGGTTTGTAGAAGCAAGATAGAACTTAGTTTGGAAAACAAAGAGTGATACACTACTAGTTATGATGTAAACAGAGCAATGTAGCTGGATCTCACCACACGTGAAGCTGTAGAACTGTAAAGCAGTGGAGCTGATGAGAACCTTAGCAGTCATTTGCACAACCAACCTCATCATTTTGAAAAGTAGGGAAACTGTCACCCCACCAAAGAAATGGGAACTTGGAATGAAATGGTAAAGAAAGAGACCACACTGGCAAGGAATGCCAAGGAAAGTTTACCTGTTTCTGTAAACAGAGATTCCATTAAGAGCTGCAAACAAATGTGTGACACAAAGTGATATTTAACAATGTTAGAATGCAAGAGAAAGAAATAAAGGGTATTCAGTTAGGAAAGGATGAAGTCAAATTGTCCCTGTTTGCAGATGACATGATTGTATATTTAGAAAACCCCATCATCTCAGCCCAAAATCTCCTTAAGCTGACAAGCAACTTCAGCAAAGTCTCAGGACACAAAATCAATGTGCAAAACTCAAAAAGCATTCCTATACACAAATAACAGACAAACAGAGAGCCAAATCATGAGTGAACCCCATTCACAATTGCCACAAACGATAATAAAATACCTAGGAATCCACTTACACAGGTATGTGAAGACCTCTTCAAGGAGAACTAGACCACTGGCTCAACAAAATAAAAGAGACCCAAACAAATGAAGACATTCCATGGCTCATGGATAGGAAAGAATCAATTTGTGAAAATGACCATACTGCCCAGGTATTTTTTAGTATTCAATGCCAATCCCCATCAAGCTACCAATGCTTTCTTCACTAGAATGGAGAAAACTACTTTAAAGTCATATGGAACCAAAAAAGCCCGTATTGCAAGACAATCTAAGCAAAAAGAATAAAGCTGGAGGCATCGACATACCTGACTTCAAACTACACTACAAGGCTACAGTAACCAAAACAGCAGGTACTCATACCAAACAGGATATCAGACCATGGAACAGACAGAGGCCTCGAAAGGACACCACACATTACAATCATCTTGATCTTTGAAAACCTGACACAAAACAAGAAATGGGGACAAGGATTCCCTATTAATAAATGCGGCTTGGGTGAAAATTGGCTAGCCATATGTAGAAGCTGAACTCTGATCCTTCCTTACACCTTATCAAAAATTAATTTCAAGATAGATTAAAGACCTTAATGTTAGACCTCAAAACCATAAAACCCTAGAAGAAAACCTAGGCAATACATTCAGGACATTACACACGGGCAAAGACTTTAGACTAAAACACCAAAGCAATGACAACAAAATCCAAAAATAGACAAATCGGGATCTAATTAAAACTAAAGAGTTTGCACAACAAAATAACTTCATCAGAGGAAACAGGCGACCCTACAGGAATGGAGAAACATTTTTGCAATCTACCTGATCTGACAAAGGACTAATATCGATAATCTACAAGAACTTAAATTTACAAGAAAAATCAAACACCCCCCATCAAAAAATGAGCAAAGGATATGAAACAGACACTTCTCAAAGAGACATTTATGCAGCCCACAGAACACATGAAAAATGCTAATCATCACTGGTCATTCAGAGGAAATGCAAAATAAAGCCACAATGAGATACCATCTCAACCAGTTAGAATGGCAATCATTAAAAAGTCAGGAAACAACAGGTGCTGGAGAGGATGTGGAGAAATAGGAAAATTTTCAAACTGTTGGTGGGAGCGTAAACTAGTTCAACCATTATGGAAGACAGTGTGGTGATTCCTCAAGGTTCTAGAGCTAGAAATACCATTTGACCCAGTGATCCCATTACTGGGTATATAACCAAAGGATTATAAATCATGCTACTATAAAGACACATGCACACATATGTTTATTGTGGCACTATTCACAATAGCTAAGACTTGGACCAACCCAAAATCCATTAATGATAGACTAGATTAAGAAAATGTGGCACATATACACCATGTAATACTATGCAGCCATAAAAAAGGATAAGTTCATGTCCTTTATAGGGACATGGATGAAACTGGAAATCATCATTCTGAGCAAACTATCACAAGGACAGAAAACCAGACACCACATGTTCTCACTCATAGGTGGGAACTGAACAACGAGAACACTTGTACACAGGGCAGGAAACATCACACATTGGGGCTTGTCATGGGGTGAGGGAATGGGAGAGGGGTAGCATTAGGAGAAATACATAATGTAAATGATGAGTTAATGGATGCAGCAAACCAACATGGCACATGTATACATATGTAACAAACCTGCACATTGTGCATACATACCCTAGAACTTAAAGTATAATAATTTTAAAAAAAGCATGTTAACCTGGTTGCCACAATGTACATGTAAGAGCTAAAAGGAAAGACATAAAGCACTATGGACCTCACATCATCAAAGGGATGACTGATCCAGACTCTGGACCACCACTGAGTGATAAGAGTTTGCTCTCATTCTCCCTTTACCATGGCATTGCTAGTTTCTTGCTTTACCACTTCACTTTGAAAGAGCAGGCTCTTCTCCATGTCGATTCCTTTCCATTCCACATCAGTTCACGTCAATCCCAGACTTAGACAGCTTCCTATGCATCTTTCGGTTTCTACTAACCAGATTGTCCTCACCAACCAGCTACCCTTTTAGTTTTTACCACCTCACATAATGGCACCCCTCTGCACGGGCTGCTCAGGTTAAAATTCTAGGAGCCATACTTCTTTCTTTTGTTTCATTTTCCTAACCAGAACCCCATACACATGCCTCACACCAAGTCATCAACAGCCTTCTGGTCTCTGCTAAATACATCTTTGCACTTCTTTCATTGTCTACGACCATGCCACAAGGCAGTCCATCACCATCTGTCACTTGGACAACTACAACACATCTGAACTTGTCTCTCAGATCCCAGTCTCACCTCCTCATTCTCCCACAGCCATCCATTCTCTACACAGCAGTCAAAAATAAGCATTTAGCAGTCAAAAATAAGCATTTACACTATAAACCAGATGCCACTACTTAAAATGTTTAATGGTTCTCCAGTGCACTTAGAATAAAATACAAATTCTTTGACATGCCCTGCAAGAAACTATATCATATTTCCCTGTACCTCTTTGGTCTCATTTCATTCCACACTTGCCCTCACCCCACTAAGCTCCAACTACTACTGACCTACTTTGTTTCCCTAATGTGCCAGCTTACTCCTGCTTTGGGGACTTTATTCCTGCTGTTCTCTGTACCTGGAATGCTTCTGTTACAGATCTGTGCCAGGAAACCCCTCCTTATTCACATCTTAGGTCCCATGAGATCCACACAATAATGTCTCCATATCCACACACACCCACTTCAGCACCTCCATCTAACTGTTGTCCAAGCTGTCAGTCATACTCGATTAGTGCATCACAGAATCAATATCAGACTTCAATATTTGTTAGTACTAATAATTGCAAACCCTCCATAATTGCAACTATAGGAATTTCATTTTCTGACTACAATCTCTTCCCTTTCTAATTCCCTTCCTCTAATGCCAGGACTCCTCCAATACTTAGTGTAAGGGCCAATCTCACCACCTGCTCAGAGCTCTTAACTCCTTTGTGTCCTCTCCTCTCTCCTTTCCCAGCTCATATTGTTTGGTCCATCGTTATCCGATCATCTACAGCCTCAAGTCCCTTGGTCCATTCTTGCTTCTTGAATGTGGATATTTGCTTGGCAGAACCATGACTGCTTACCCTACTTTTGAATAGTTTATCCGGTGGAAGATAACACAAACAATGCACACTGTTTACAAGCCACTTTATATCCATGATTGCCAACTTCAGGTGGGCCTTTCCCCTGCTCTCTCAATCTCAGCTTCTTTCTCCTATCCATTCACCTATTGGCTAAGGCGACCATATAATGGCTTCTCTTCATTTCTGCCTTCTGCTTCCTCACTCTTAGCTAATAATCTTGTCTTCGTCTTCTCGAAGACAACTGAAGCATTTACAAAAGAACCACAAAGTCCTGCCCCCACATTTACTGACATGTCAATAGCTGACTTTCCTTCTATTAATTTAGATGAATTATCCTCGCTTTTATCTGATGCCAACATATCATTTCCTTCTCATCGTTATCACCTTGTAAAGACATCACTTAGACAACACCCATTCCTTTACAATTCTCTTTAAAATTTGATTCTTTTCACTTTATAATTCCCATTAGCATTTTTGTAACTAAAAGGAAACTTCTGCAACTTTCTTTTTTTTTTTTTTTTTTTTGAGACTCAGTTTCTCTCTTATTGTGCAGGCTGGAGTGCAATGGCGAGGTCTTGGCTTACTGTAACCTCTGCCTCCAGGGTTCAAGTGATTCTCCTGCCTCAGCCTCCCAAGTACCTGGGATTACAGGTGCCTGTCACCACACTCGGCTGATTTTTGTAGAGATGGAGTTTTACCATGTTGGCCAGGCTGGTCTCGAACTCCTGACCTCAGGTGATCCACCCACCTTGGCCTCCCAAAATGTTGGAATTTCAGGCATGAGCCATTGCACCCGGCCTGCAACTTTCTTAGCATTAGCTAATGTTATATTTCTCTGCTTCCTTCTGCTTTACAGTAAAACTTTTAAGGCATTATCTATACTTTCTCGAATGCCTCTTTTTTATTTACTCTTAAAATTTACTCCAATCAGATTTTAACCCTAAGCTACCACCAAAACTTTCATTTTATTTTTACTTCAGTTGATAAATCTAATTTTCCTTTCATAATCACCATCTTATTTTTATTAATATTCAACACAGTCACATTCTTTTCTTTCTAAAATGCTTCAATTTCAAAATATTTTTCTCTCCTAGTTTCCTTCCTACTTGACTGGTCATTCATTCTCTATCTCCATTGCTGATTTCTCGATGTCACCTTGGTTTCCTCATGTTAAAGTCCCCGGGCTCAGTCTAGGAACTTCTCTATCAATACTCACTGCCTTCACAATCTCATCAAGTGCTGTGGTTCCATTTACCATCTGTTTTGTCTCCTGGGCTACTGTAATAATAGAAATTTGGAGGCTGGAAGTTTGAAATCGAAGTATCAGCAGGTCCACTTGCCCTCTAATGGTTCAAGGGAAGAATCCTTTCTTGTCTCTTTTCAGCTTCTGGTAGCTCCTGACAATCCTTATTGTTCTTTGGTGTGTATTGCTCCAATCTCTGCTTCTATCATCATGTTACATGGCCCTCTTCTCTCTGTGTGTCTCTATTTTTCTCTGTGTCTCTGTATCCACATCTCATTTTCCTTAAAAAGACACCACTCATTGGATTTAGAACCCATTTTATCCAGTATGACTTCATTTTAACTTAACTTATTACATCTGTTAAGACCTTATTTTACAAATAAGTAAAATTCTCAGTTCCAGGTGGGCATGAATTTGGGGTAAACAAAATTAATGACCTGTTTTTACTGTTATTACCAATATCATTAAAATATCATTGGTTGCCCATTTTGTTCTAGGGACTATCTCAAATGCATTTCATATATTTCATCATTCAATCTGAAAAATATGGCATATCCATAATTAACTTTATGCTAATTTCACATATGGGAAAAATGTAGGTCTGTTTAATTGGGTTGGACATTTAAATATCAGTCATTTCACACAGTTCTTCCCTCTAATTTGGCTGTGGTCTACAATTTACCTGAAGGTTAGCATCCATACTTGGCATCCTTACTTAGCACCCAACATAGAAAATAAAAACATTTAATGAAAACTCTTTAAATAAAGACATATGATAATCCCACTCAGGCGTCACAGAGAAAAAAACTAAATACAATTTGTGACCATTCTGAAGTCTAACTTCAAATTCATTGTCAAGAACTTGTCCTGGAACCACTGTATGTACAATAGGATGTTAAATGTATAAGACGCTGATAACAGAAATTGTAGAAGACACAAATAAATTGATAGATAGCCCACATTTATAGATTAGAAGAATCATTATTGTTCAAATGTCCATACCACCCCAAATGATCTACTAATCCAATGCAGTTCTTATTAAAATTCCAATCATATATTTCAAAGAAATAGAAAAACAATTCTAGAGTTCGTACGAAATAAAAAAAGATCGCAAATAGAAAAAGGAATTTTGAGAAAGAAGAACAAGCCTGGAGGCATCACGCTTCCTAATTTCGAGCTATATTACAAAACTGTAGTGATCAAAACCTTATACCTTATGTTATCCACGTTGGATTCCTAATTAGAAAGAAACAAAAGCAAAACAGAATAGTATGGTACTGGCATCAAAACAGACACATAGACCAATGTAACAGAGCAGAGACCCCAGAAATAAACCTGTACATTTGTGATCAACTAATCTTTGATAAGAACAGCAAGAATACACAATGTAAAAAAGGAAAACAGACACATAGACCAATGTAACAGAGGAGAGACCCCAGAAATAAACCTATACATTTGTGATCAACTAATCTTTGATAAGAACAGCAAGAATACACAATGTAGAAAAGGAAAACCCCTTTAATAAATGGTGTCGGAAAAGCTAGACACACACATGCAAATGTATTAAGTTGGATCCACATACAAAAATTTACATGAAAATAAAGACTTAAATATAAAAATCTGAAACTATAAAACTCCTAGAAGAAAACACGGAGGAAAATCTCCTTAATATTAGTCTTGGCAATATTTTTTTGAATATGACACCAAAATAATACACAACAAAAGCCAAAATAAATAAGTGAGACTACCTCACACTAAAAAGTTTCTGCACAATATAAGTAACAGTTGAAAAAATGAAAACGTGACCTAGAGAATGGAGAAAAATATTTGTACTACATATCTGGTAAGGATTTAATATCCAAAATATATAAAGAACTCAACTCAGTAGCAAAGAATAAACAATGACAAAATGAGAAAAGTTCTGGATAGACATTTTCAAAGAAAACATACAAAAGACCAACAGATCTACAAAATGGTGCTCAATATTGCTACTCATCAGAGAAATGCAGATAAAGACCAAATAACATATCACCTCACACCTGTTAGGATGGTTATTATCAAAAAGACAATAGATAACAAGTGTTGGCAAGGGTGTGGAGAAAAGGGAACCTTTGTACACTTTTGTTGGGAATATATACTGGTATGGCAATTATGGAAAACAGTTGGCAGACTCTTCATTAAATTAAAAAGAGAACTACTATATGATCCATCAATCCTACTTCTGGGTATATACCCCAAAGAAATGAAATCAGTACCTTGATAATATATTTGCACTTCATGTATATTTCAATATTATTCAGAGTAGCCAAGATATGGAAATGACTAGAGTATTCATTGAGAGATTAGTGAGTAAACAAAATGTGGTACATTATTTAGCCACAGAAAATAAAAAAAAAAAAAACTGTAATTCTCAATAACATGGATGATATTGGAAGACGTTATGCAAACTGAAATAAGCCAGACACAGAGAGACACACACTGTATGTCCTCACTTATATGTGGAATCCAAAAAGGTAGAAATCATAGAAACAGAAGGTAAAATAGTGGTTTCCAGGGACTGGGGGTTGGGGAAATGAGGAGATGTTGGTCAAACTTTCAATTATAAAGTGAACAAGTTCAGGCAATCTAATGTAAAGCATGGGTGGTGATGCATGTGTTATTTTGATCATGGTAACCATTACACAGTGTTTATATTATCAACCCATCACATTGTACATCTTGAATGTATTCAGTCTTTATTAGTCAAGTAAACATTTTTTAAATGCAATGAGATGACTCCAAATTTTAAAACAGTAAATATTTTAAGCTTTTGGAAAAGAGACACTTTATGCTTAAAATTATAAATTCTATGGAAAATAAAGCCAATTTTATGACAAAAGTAAACATTAAGATTATTTTCCATAATTTCCATTTTAAGCAAGGTAAGAAAAGATTAGAACAGAAAAGAATTAGCTATCCTCAAGAGAATATTCTTGAGAATTCAGATGTCAGATAGGAGTCAGGACTAGCTTGCAGCTCCCACTTGGGTGGACAGAGCAGTGTGTGGAGACTCACGTCATAAACTTTTGCTCCACGAACTACCACAGGAATGTACCAGGAAAGCTAAGAGAATCCACAGACCTTTTGAAGGAACTGGATCACCACTACAGGTTCCCTGAGATACCGAAAACCTGTAAGTCGGCTTGCTTTCTCTGCTGGGAAACTCATAGTCTGGGGCAAGTTCTCAGCCCTGGTCTTTGGCTGCCTGGATATAGACTCAGTGCTGTTGGAGGGGCACAGTGAAAGTAAGACCAGCCTTTAGGACTATGGACTACATGGGAGTGGGGTGAGGTCTGTGACTGCATGTTTTTCCCCACTTCCTTGGTGACCTGTATGATTCAGCAAAGGCAGCCATAATCCCCCTGGGAATACAACTCCATTGGCCTGGAAGTCACACCCCACCCTCCACAACAGCTGCAGCAAACCCTGCCCAAAGAGAGGCTGAACTCAGAAACACCTATCCCTGCCCCTACCTGGTGGTCTTTCTCTACCCGTCCTTGTAGTGGAAGACAAAGGTCATAAGCTTTTGGGAGTTTTATGACCCTGCTTCCCACCTGAGAAAGCTGAGTACTTAACCAGGTGTTCCTAAGGCAAGAATGTATCCTCCTTATAGGGCCACATCTGATGCATTCTTAAAAGTGCCCCCTCCTGGCTGGAGGCCAACCAACATGCGATCAGCACTCTAAACAAAAACACAACCAAAGACCCTCACAGAATCCACTTCATTCCCCTGCTCCCTCCACTGGAGCAGGTGCTGTTACCCATGGCTGCAAGACCAGAAGGCAAATCATATAACAGGACTCTTTGCAGAAGCTCTTCAATACCAGTGCAGAGCCCAGTAGCTCTATTGGGTCGCTAGACCCAGAAGAGCAAAAACAGTCACTACAGTTTGGCTCACAGTAAGTCCCATTCCTAGGGGAAGAGGGAGAATGCCGCATCAAAGGAGAACCCCATGAACAAAAATATCTTAACAGCAGCCCTTGAATCCCATATCTTCCCTCTGACATAGTCTACCCAAATGAGAAGGAATCAGTAAAACAATTCTGGCATTATGACACAATTTCTTTAACACCCCCAAAAGATCATACCAGCTCACCAGCAATGGATCCAAACCAAGACGAAATCTCTGAATTGCCACAAAAGAACTCAGAAGATCAATTTTAAGCTAATCAAGGAGGCATCAGAGAAAGGTGAGGTCCAAATTTAAAAAATCAAAAACATGGTACAGGATATGAAAGAGAAATTCCTCAGTGAAATAGATAGTAAAATAAAAACAATCACCACTCCTGGAAATGAAGGACGCACTTAGAGAGATGCACTGGAAAGTCTCAGCAATCCAGTCAAACAGAAGAAAGATCCTTCAAAGCTCAGAGAAAAGCTGTGAAATTAACCCAATTCATGCAAAGAAGCAAAAAAAAAAAAAAAAAAAAAAATAAAAAAAAAAAAATGAACAAAGCAACCAAAGAAATCAAGATGAAAATTCTAAAAATTCTTTGAACTGAGCAATAATAGTGACACAATCTATCAAAACCTCTAGGATACAGCAAAAGCAGTGCTAAGAGGCAAGTTTATGGCATTAAATGCACACATATGTTTATTGCAGCACTATTCACAATAGCAAAGACTTGGAATCAACCCAAATGTCCATCTGTGACAGACTGGATTAAGAAAATGTGGCACATATACACCATGGAATACTATGCAGCCATAAAAAAGGATGAGTTCGTGTCCTTTGTAGGGACATGGATGCAGCTGGAAACCATCATTCTCAGCAAACTATCGCAAGAACAGAAAACCAAATACCACATGTTCTCACTCATAGGTGGGAATTCAACAATGAGATCACTTGGACACAGGAAGGGGAACATCACACACCGGGTCATATTGTGGGGAGCGGGTAGGAGGGAGGGATACTATTAGGAGTTATACCTGATGTAAATGACAAGTTAATAGGTGCAGCACACCAACATGGCACATGTATACATATGTAACAAAACTGCACGTTATGCACATGCACCCTAGAACTTAAAGTATAATAATAATTTTTTTTAAAATCTACATTAAAAAGTCCAAAAGAGCACAAATAGGCAATATAAGGTCACATCTCATGGAACTGAAAAAACAAAAACAATCTAAGCCCAAAGCCTGCAGAAGAAAAGAAATAACAAAGATCAGAGTAGAACTGAATGAAATTGAAACAACAACAGCAAAATACAGAAGATAGATGAAACAAAAAGCTGGTTCTTTGAAAAGATAAATAAAATTGATAAACCATTGGCAAGATTAACCAAGAAAAGAAGAGAGAATATCCAAATAAGCTCAATTAGAAATGAAACAGGAGATATTACTACTGATGCCACAAAAAATACAAAAGATTATTAAAGGTTACTATGAACACATTTATGCACATAAACTAGAGAACATAGAGGAGATGGACAAATTCCTGAAAATATACAACCCTCCTAGATTAAATGAGGAAGATATATAATCTCTGAACAGACCAATAACAAGCAGTAAGATTAAAATGGTAATATAAAGATCGCCACCAAAATAAAAGGCCAGGACCAGGTGGATTCATAGCTTAATTCTATCATTAATTCAAAGAGAATTGGTACCAATCCTATCGACAATATTCCAAAAGATAGAGAAAGAAGGAATCCTTCCTAATCACTCTAGGAAGCTAGTATCGTCCTAATACAAAAACCAGGGAAGGACATAACGAAAAAGAAAACTACAGACCAATATCCCCGATGAACACAGATGCAAAAATCTTTAACAAAATACTAGCCAACCAAATTCAATAACCTATCAAAAAGACAATCCACCATGGTCAAGTGGGTTTCATACCAAGAATGCAGGGATGGTTTAACAGACATAAGTCAATAAATGTGATACAACACATAAACAGAATTCAAAACAAAAATCACATGATCATCTCAATGGACGCAGAAAAAAAGTATTTGAAAAAAGCCAGTATCACTTTAGGATTAAAACCCTCAGCAAAATGGGCATACAGGGGACATACTTTAATGTAATAAAAGCCATCTATGACAAAGCCATAGCCAAGATTATACTGAATGAGGAAAAATTGAAAGCATTTCTCCTGAGAAGCAGAACAAGACAAGGATGCCCACTTTTACCACTTCTAGTTAACATACTAATGGAAGTCCTAGCCACAGTAATCAGACAAGAGAAATAAATAAAGGGCATCCAAATTGGTAAAAGAAAATCAAACTGTCACTCTCACTATTTGCTGATGACATGGTTGTATACCTAGAAAACTCTAAAGACTCATCCAAAAAGCTCCCATAACTGGTAAATAAATTCAGCAAAGTTTCAGGATACAAAATTAATGTACACAAATTAGTAGCTCTGCTGTATACCAACAGAAGCTGAAAATCAAAGCAAAATCTCAACCCATTTCACATTAGTGGGAAAAAAAATTTAAAAACCACTACAAGGAAAACTACAAAACACTGCTGAAAGAAGTCATAGACAACACAAACAAATGGAAACACATCCCATGCTCATGGATGGGTAGAATCAATATTGTGAAAATGACCATAGTGCCAAAAACAATCTACAAATTCAACACAGTTCCCATCAAAATGCCACCATTATTATAAAAAACAATCCTAAAATTCAGATGGAACCAAAAAAGAGCCTGCATAGCCAAAGCAAGACTAAGCAAAAAGAACAAATATGGAGGCATTGCATTACCTGACTTCAAACTATACTATAAGGCCATAGTCACCAAAACAGCTTTGTACTAGTACAAAAATAGGCACATAGACCAATGGAACAGAATAGAGAACATAGAAATAAAGCCAAATATTTACAGCCGACTGATCTTCGACAAAGCAAACAAAAACATAAAGTGGGGAAAGGACACCCTATTCAACAAATTGTGTTGGGATAATTGTCAAGCCACATGTAGAAGAATGAAACTGGATCCTCCAACTCTCATTTTATACAAAAATCACCTCAAGATGGATCAAAAACTTAAATCTAAGACCTACACCATAAAGATTCTAGAAGATAACATAAAAAAAACTCTTATAGACATTGACTTAGACAAAGACCTCATGACCAAGAACCCCAAAGCAAATGCAAGAAAAACAAAGATAAATAAACAAACAGGACTTAATTAAACTAAAAAGCTTCTGCACAGCAAAAGAAATAATCAGCAGAGTTAACAGAAAACCCACAAAGTGGGAGAAAATCTTCACAATCTATACATCTGACAAAGGAATAATATCCAGAATCTACAATGAATTCAAACAAATTAGCAAGGAAAGAACAGACAGTCTCATCAAAAAGTGGGCTAGGGACATGAATAGGCAATTCTCAAAAGAAAATATACAAATGGACAAAAAGCACAGAGAAAACTACTCAAAATAATTATCAGGAAAAGGTAAATCAAAACCACAATGAGATTATCACCTCACTCCTACAAGGATAGCCATAATCAAAAAATTTAAAAAATTATAGATGTTGGCATGGATGCAGTGAAAAAGGAACACTCCTACACTGTTAGTAGGAATATAAACCAGTGCAACCGCTATGGAAAACAATGTGGAGATTCCTTAAAGAACTAAAAGTAGATCTACAGTTAGATTCAGCAATCCCAGTATCTACACAGAGGAAAAGAAGTCATTATATGAAAAAGATACTTGCACATGCATGTTTACAGCAGTAAAATTTGCAATTGCAAAAATATGGAAACAGCCCAAATGCTCACTGATTAATGAGTGGATAAGCAACCCTACTCAGCCATGAAAAGGAGCAAAGTAATGGTATTTACAGCAACCTAAACGCCTGGATGGAATTGGAGACTATTATTATAAGTGAAGTAACTCTGGAATGAAAAACCAAACATTGTATGTTCTCACTCATAAGTGGGAGCTAAGCTATAATGATGCAAAGGCATAAGAATGATACAATGGACTTTGGGGACTCAGGAAAGGGTGGGGGCATAGTAAGGAATAAAATGCTACATATTGGGTACCGTGTACACTGCTTGTGTGATGCGTGCATCAAAATCTCAGAAATCACCACTAAAGAAATTATTCATGTAACGAAACACCACCTGTTCCCGAAAACCTACTAAAATTTTAAAATTTTAAAAGAGAGAGAATATTCTCAGCTTTTTGACAATTTCTCATGAGTCAGTAACTGTACTGCACTAAGCATTTTCAGATCCACTCAACTATGATGGTTTTCTAGGGCTCAATTCATTTCTTATTCAAAAACAACCTTGAAAACTCTCAGAGGAAGTGTAAACAGGTACCAAATCCTCCAAACTATTCAGTGATGGGTTCTGGTTTACTTGATTCAGCTCTATTCTAAGCACCTTAATAAGCAACAATTATCTTCTTCTATTTCCATGCTTCTGTTTACGTCTGCACAAAATATTCTACAACCTGTCTTACCTTTAACTCAAAATGCATTTGCATAGGAAAAGAGTCCCATTACTGGGAATGAAAACAGACCAATTGCTACTCTTCCATGGGACCCTGTTCTGACAGGTTTCCTTATTGTATGCTTCACTGAATGGCAGCCCTTTTCAAGGAAATAAAATACATTGAATTATGAAATCAAGTGTTTCTTTAATTTATATTTTTCAGTTCATATGTACAAGCAAAACCAAACCAGTTCCTTGGTTCAGGCCTGCCCTTTGAATTCAGTCTCTGTAGCATATATAAAAGGTACACTTCACAAAACTCCACGGAAGAAACTGGCCAATGTTTTATGGGCTTAGAGATTTCATTGAGCTACTGAAGATCTGTTTTTCTTTCTTCTGAGACCCAATTAGAGTCACTTACATTTACAAACTCTCTTCTCTTATTTATATATAATTTACAGGGTTTGAAGGTAATAGTCATTAGGACTCAACAGAGTAATTAGTCTTTAAAGTATTCAGGATGAGGCAGCTGTGTAAATTTTATGTTCACTTTTTATGATTCAATTGCTTTTAAATATAGATGCTTTTGAGCATGACACTTAAAACTTTTTAATATTTGGAACTAAGGTCAGCCATTCTGTGTTTCTGAAGATTTTTTTTTCTTAAGTTTTGGTAACCACAGATACTGCCAGCGTAAAGAGATGCAATTTTACAGAAATATTGGGTCACGATTTGTGGTTTGTTAGCTGATTGGTTGAAATGCCACTGGGAATGATGTCTCCTGTCTAACAAGGAGCTCATGCTCACATTATTAACATCTCTGTGATCCCAGTGCGGGGCTCAGCTGGGAAGCAAACCTTCCATCCACATACAACAGGCAGATAGTCAACACCTGTCATGTACCAGGGACAATGGCATGGAAGCTGGCTACAGAAGGAGACACAGACTTTCTCCCATGACACTGAAATCTAGTGATGAGTTACTCATAACAATAAGCAGACTCTTATAATACTGTGAAGAGAAATGCTGTGAGGGAACATCCACAGGCAGGAGAGCTGGAAAATCGGAGAAGACATGGAAGGAAAGATAAACCCTGAATTAGGGTCTTGAAGACCTTAATTATTAGCCAAGGGTCTTGAAGACCCTAAAAATTAGCCATGAGGATGAGAAGGAAACAGAGGCATCTTACTAAAGGAAAGAGCATGTCCAAAGCAGAGGGATTTAAAAAAAAGATGGAGTGCAGATGTATGGTTGGGTGGAAGGTGGGCGTGTATGCTTGGAAAAAGTAGAAGGAAGTACTTGCTGAGCAATTTGAGAGGTGAAACCAAACTCCAATCCTGAAGGGAGGCATTACCTCTTTTGAGATATGACTTTTTTAAGTAACCCATCATTTGCTTTTTCCCAGTGTTATTTATGGAGGTAATTTCAAAAGAAGCATTACTGTGAATGGTGGCTTAGATACATTTTCCAATGATGTCATTCCAGGGAGTGGGGTAGGTGGCGACTTGACCCACAGCACAAATGCACCACATAACAGGGAGCTGAGCCACACTGCATTTAATAACCAGCCCAACAACACATCCTCAGCATCTCGTCTCATGTGCACTACTCAATATGCATTCAGAAAATGTATGTTGAGCTCAGAATGATAATTTTTAAAGTTTAAAGGTGTCAGTGATGTAACTTGGTCAGAATGGTCTGCACATTGCTTGGTCCTGATGTTTTCCTTGCTTCTGTCAGCCCCATGCAGCCTGCTAAGTGCAGAGAAGACAGACTAGTTAGTGCTGGCTCCAGGCACTTTCATAAATGAAAGTATAAATGATGGTCAATTAGAGATGATTTCCTAAACCATTTTCTAAAATCATTAACAAATCGTGTAACTAGCTCATGAATAACTTCAGGCTGTTTTCACAATGTAAAGTTGTCAAGACATAACCATAGAATCCTGTTTATTGGCATAAAGACAAGCAGGTGGGAAGCTTTTCTGTATTGTGAGGGGGCAGGGCTCCATGTTCTGCCTCTGGAGTGCACCTGTTCTGTGATGTGATAAGGTTGCTAGTTGCAGCAAGCCAGCATGTCTTACCCAATGCATACTGTCCCCCTTTCATTTGTTGGATTCTGAGACTACATAGCCAAGGTCTCTGCTCTCATGGAGCTCAAGCCTACAAACAAACAAATGTCATGACCCAGAGAAAATATTCCAGGCTCTGAGGGAGTATGCAACGGGGAGAGAGAGGGCCAGCTTATTCCAGAGGATCTCCCTTGTATTCTCTAATGCCCAAGCCATCCCACTGGCCACCCTTTCTCTAGCATCCTCCCCTGTATCAGCAACAAAGTTGTCTTCCTCCACCATACTGGATAGTGTTGCTTCACTATGAAGAAATGTCCTCACCTATCAACATAGTAAAGTCCAATACCTACCCTGTACTCTAAACTTATCTCAACCTGTCAGTCATCTCTCCAGGAGTCTCCTCCTGTTGTCTTATACTCCATGCTAAGGAGACTCACACCCTCTCAAGCTTTATTATTCCTCCTCCTCACTTCCTTACATATATTAGATGCTGCCTAAATACCTGCTAAATGAAGGTATAAATGTGATTCAGAAAACCTATGCATAGAAAGAAAACTGTGTCACTTTTTAACCTTGTCACATGTATTTGTTCACTTACAGCAAGGTTAAAAAAGAGACAAGTGTGTTTTCCTTGAAAGAAAAATAAAATGTAATTGAGTTTGAGTTCCCTAACATTTAGCAAAGATCTCCGGAGCTCTCCAAGCAGCGCTTCACAATTTTCAGTTCATTCTAGTTCAGACAAGAGGGTTGATGGGAACTTCTGATGGGAAGTTCAGTGCACCATGCACAGCCGGGCTGGGTCAGATGCTAAAGGGCTTTTCACTCTGTCCCACTGTGTTTGGATTTATAAGGCAGAAGTTTCAGGAATCAGTAAAGGTTCTTAAGAAGAGAGTAGTCTAAAATGTATTTTAGAAAAATCAAAAGGAAAAAGCGCAGATCTCAATGAAGGGGTGCCCCAGGGTGAAGAAGGATTGGAGGTGGAAAATCATCTAAAAGGCTATAGGCAGAGTTCAGGCAAGATTGGATTAAAAAAGGGAAATCTAGCTCTGAGGCCACAGGAGAGTAAAGAGAGAGGGGGAGAGGGAGAGAGACAGAGAGAAAGAGAGAGAGAGAGACACAGAGAGAGAGAGAGAGAGAGAGAGAGAATCATTTTTGACAGGATTTGGTGGCAGATTGTGTGGGAAATCTAGCTCTGAGGCCATAGGAAAGTAAAGAGAGAGGGAGGGGGAGGGGGAGAGAGAGACAGAGAGAGAGAGAGAGAGAGAGAGAGAGAGAGAGAGAGAGAATCATTTTTGACAGGAGGTGGTGGCAGATTGTGTGCATTAAGGCAAAGAGGGCCGGGCGCGGTGGCTCAAGCCTGTAATCCCAGCACTTTGGGAGGCCGAGACGGGCGGATCACAAGGTCAGGAGATCGAGACCATCCTGGCTAACACGGTGAAACCCTGTCTCTACTAAAATATACAAAAAACTAGCCGGGCGAGGTGGTGGGCGACTGTAGTCCCAGCTACTGGGGAGGCTGAGGCAGGAGAATGGCGTAAACCCGGGAGGCGGAGCTGCAGTGAGTTGAGATCCAGCCACTGCACTCCAGCCTGGGCGAC
>NW_016806658.1:0-442 GCF_001698545.2 Rhinopithecus bieti | reverse complement strand
TTTTCAGATTCCCCAAAACAATGCTACCTACGTGTTGCATGAAAAAAGTGGTGTAACTCTGTGAGATGAATTCACAAATCATAAAGCTGTTTCTTAGAAAGATTCTTTTTAGATTTTTTCTGAGGATATTTATTTTTCATCACATTCCTCAATGTGCTCCAGAATATCCCATTGCAGTTTCCACGAGTCAAGTGTTAGCAAAGCTCTCAATGAAAAGAATGGTGGAACACAGTGAGATGAATTCACACATCAAAAGAGCTTTCTCAGAACTCTTCCTTTTGGCTTTTATCTGGGGATATTTCCTTTGTTAACATAGGCTTTAACGTGCTCCCAAATATCCTATTGCACATTCCATGAAAACAGTGTTATCAAACTGCTTAATGAAAAGTACAGTGTAATTCTGTAAAATGAATTCACATGTCACAAAGCAGTTTCTAAGAAG
>NW_016806657.1:0-504 GCF_001698545.2 Rhinopithecus bieti | reverse complement strand
GGACAGCTTCTTTCTAGTTTTAGCTGAGGATATTTCCTTTGTCACCATAGGCTTTCAAGAGATCCAAAAGATCCCTTCTCAGATTCCCTAAAAACAGTGATACAAAACTGCTCCATGAAAAGAACTGTGTAATGCTGTGAGATGAATTAACACATGTCAAAGTTTTTTCTCAGAAAGCTTCTTCCTCGTTTTTATCTGAGGATATTTCCTTAGTCACCATATTCTTCAATGCGATCCAAAATATCCCTTCTCACTTTACCCAAAAACCGCGCCTAATAACTGGTCCTTGAAGAGTCGTGTAACTCAGTGAGATGAATTACCACTTCAAAAAGCGGTTTCTCAGAAAGCTTCTTACTAGTTTTTATACGAAGATATTTCCTTTGTCACCATAAGTTTCAATGCACTCTAAAATATCCCATTGCAGATTACAAGAAAACGGTGTTAGCAGGCTGCTAAATGAAAAGAACAGTGTAACTATTTGAGATGAATTCACACATCACAAAG
>NW_016806656.1:0-719 GCF_001698545.2 Rhinopithecus bieti | reverse complement strand
TTTGAGGCCTTCGTTGGAAACGGGATTTCTTCATTTCATGCTAGACAGAAGAATTCTCAGTAACTTCTTTGTGCTGTGTGTATTCAACTCACAGAGTGGAACGTCCCTTTACACAGAGCAGATTTGAAACACTCTTTTTGTGGAGTTTGCAAGTGGAGATTTCAAGCGATTTGATGCCAACAGTAGAAAAGGAAATATCTTCAAATAAAAACTAGACAGAATCATTCTCAGAAACTACTTTGTGATGTGTGCCTTCAACTCACAGAGTTTAACCTTTCTTTTCTTAGAGCAGTTTAGAAACACTCTGCTTGTTATGTCTGCAAGTGGATATTTGGACCTCTTTGAGGCCTTCGTTGCAAACGGGGTTTCTTCCTTTCATGCTAGACTAAGAAGAGTTCTCAGTAACTTTTTTGTGTTGTGTGTATTCAACTCACAGAGTTGAACCTTGCTTTAGAGAGAGCAGATTTGAAACACTCTTGCTGTGGCATTTTCAGGTGGAGATTTCAAGCGATTTGAGGACAATTGCAGAAAAGGAAATATCTTCGTATAATAACCAGACAGAATCATTCTCAGAAAGTGCTTTGTGATGTGTGCGTTCAACTCACAGAGTTTAACCTTTCTTTTCATAGAGGAGTTTGGAAACACACTGTTTGTAAAGTCTGCAAGTGGATATATGGACCTGTTTGAGGCCTTCGTTGGAAACGGGATTTCTTCATTGA
>NW_016806655.1:0-1119 GCF_001698545.2 Rhinopithecus bieti | reverse complement strand
TTTCCAGATGCATGCTGACTAGTCTCCCTGTGACCACAAAATCCACTATTTCACAGGACAACTGATATGAAGGGTCTTCTAAGTGGTTACCTTCTCTTTTTACATGCATAAGTACAGGTAAAACACCTGGGAGGAAATAATTTACTTAGGTATGAAGGTGTAGAACTCCAGGTTTTGTATGCTTTACATTTCTAATATTATGGGAAAATTGAACAGTTTATTTGGCACTGAGCAAATGGGATCATAACTTATTTTTTCAATGTGAATAGCTTGCTGTATGCTCAAACTTACTATTGGTTGTCCTTTCAGTAAATTCAGGCTGGATGTAAGACAAAGAAAGCATGTACTCCCAAACTTTTTCTTCAACCTATTGGGATCTACTTTCACGTAGCAATTAGCAGACATAGTAAATCATTTAACAGTGAAGGCATTGGGTGGGAATAAAACTTAGATGTCTCTAGTCTTTCTTTCCTCTACCACTATTTAAAGAACCTCCTGGTTATGTTATTATAAGTGAGTCTATATTATTTTTCACTCTGAAAACCAAGAGACAAAGTGATAAAAACTGGAAAATAGAGAGCTCAGAACAAGTTTAACCTAATGGCTTTTAGGTGTCAATTTTTGAACTCTATCATTTGTGAAAACATGGATGAACCTGGAGGACATTATGTTAAGTGAAATAAGCCAGGCACAGAAGAAAAATAATAACATGATCTCAGTCATATGTGAAATCTAAACAAGTTGAACTCCTAGAAGCAGAGAATAGAACAGTGTAGTCAGCAGATGCTAGAGTGAGGGAGCCAGTTGAGAATGTTGTGGAGATATTGGGCAAAGGATACAAAATGTCAGTTAGATAGGAGGAATAAGTTCAAAACATCTACTGTACAACATAGTAACTACAGTAAATAACAAGGTATTGTATGTTTGAAAATCGTTAAGAGTAGATTTTAAGTGTTCTAACCACAAATAAGCAAGTATATGAGCTAATGCCTAATGTGAGGTGTTAATTTGATTAGTCATTCCACAATGTATACATATTTCAAAGCATCATGTTTTAAGCCACAAATACATATACATAATTTTTATTTTTAGTTTAAAAGAAAAGAAGGAAGGAAAGAA
>NW_016806654.1:0-1752 GCF_001698545.2 Rhinopithecus bieti | reverse complement strand
AAATAAAATAAAATAAAATAAAATAAAACAAGTTACCTCGCATTAATCATCAAAGCCATTAAATAAATGGCATCTTGTTCTACTGTCTTTCCTTTGTAATATGCTTATAGGCAAACAACCAGAAACATCTTCAGAAAGCACTATTTTGATCTTCTTCTCTTAAAAATCCTAAGCAACATTCCACTGAACACTGAATACTGTTAATAAAACCTTCTTGATCCCCCAAATCAGGAATTAGGCTAACTCAGAAACAATCCTAAAATAACATCTAGATATTTCTAATGAAACCACACACACACACACACACACAGACACACACAGACACACACAGATAATATATTGCAAGACCCATGGTGGCAAGGGGTAGGAATGGAGGAGCACTGGACCTGGATATCTGATTAAGGAATTGGATTTTGATCCTCTTACAGAGCCGGTGAACTTTGGGCCTAACAAAACTAATTGGTTAAAACTGAGACTTGGGCATTAAATCTAGGACCTTAACAGAGTACAAGCACAGTGAAGACAAAAAAACTCTGTCTCAAAAAAAGAAAAAACAAAAAAGAAACTTGTCTTGACATAGGTCTGACAAAAAAATTTTAAAGTTTATATTCATCATGAGAATGATGAATCAAATACCTAGGATTTTTCCTCCACATGTAGGGAGTCTAAATTTGTACCACCCATGTGATTTGAATAACTGAGAGCCGCAAATAATTATATTTCAAGTGCTCAATAGTCAAATGTAGCTCGTGCCTACCATATTAAACATTGCTGAGACAGGTAAGTAATATTCAAACATAACCACAGGGTATCTCAGATAAACACAGTAATCATTTACCCTAAATATGAAGAGGTGGAAATAGGAAAGATTCCCAGAAGAGATAATAATTCATCTGATTTCAAATGACAAATAGATGATTCTAGGTCACATAAAAAGCCCTTTCCAACTTCATCCCCCACAACTTCACATAACAAAATTTACCTATTACAAAATCCATATCAAATAGCTAAATCTAGGTCATGGACATCACAGCTTGCTGAAGAACTCCAGCTGGAAGTCTAGGTTAATCCCAACTCGGGATTTGTACAGCACTATATTCAACTCACCTTTGGCTCTCAATATTATATTTATCTATTTCCCCCTTTTCTCCTGTGACCAATTTTATAATTTTATTTTATTAGATATGGTTTAATTATTTACTTCAAAATCCTCTGGCGTTAAGATGATAAACTGCATAGTAAAATAATAAGACATGCATAACACTAAATCAGCAGGAAGAAAAACACAGACCAAAAAGGAATATCTAGAAAAAAGGGAGGAAGATAATATAGTAGACAAATGCAGCTCCGTATGGCTCATACAGCTGAATATGCCATTGAATTTTCTGAAAACCAATGTAAGAACAAAATAATGCCACTATAATATTTACTTAATAAAAAACAAATGTATTTTTTGCTTAGCAAAAGAAATCTTACCTTGCTATTCAACTTCACTTTTCATGTAATATATGGAAATCGTTATATGCGTGCACATGCATGCGCATGCACACGCACACACACACACACACACACACACACACACAATTATTTTTTTCGATTATGAATTCCTCCAAGGCAGGTAGTTTTCTCATAGGCATCATACTAAGAAAAAAATGCTGTTCAAAAGAGTTAGTTAATTTACAAAATGAAGATTAAGAAATAGTAGCATCTAAAACAAATATTTCTGCAAGTTTGCAATTACAACTGTAAAAT
>NW_016806653.1:0-441 GCF_001698545.2 Rhinopithecus bieti | reverse complement strand
GGCAAGGCTGAAGGCAAGGCAAGGCTTAAGGCAAGGCTGAAGGTAAGGCAAGGCTGAAAACAAGGCAAGGCTGAAGGGAAGACAAGGCTGAAGGCAAGGCTTAAGGTAAGGCAAGGCTGAAGGGAAGGCAAGGCTGAAGGCAAGGGAAGGCTGAAGGCTGAAGGCCAGGCTGAAGGCAAGGCAAGGCTGTAGGCTGAAGGCCAGGCTGAAGGCAAGGCTGAAGGCAAGGCTGAAGGCAAGGCTGAAGGCAAGGCAAGGCTGAAGGCAAGGCTGAAGGCTGAAGGCAAGGCAAGGCTGAAGGCAAGGCTGAAGGCTGAAGGCAAGGCAAGGCTGAAGGCAAGGCAAGGCTGTAGGCTGAAGGCCAGGCTGAAGGCAAGGGAAGGCTGAAGGCTGAAGGCAAGGCTGAAGGCAAGGCTGAAGGCAAGGCAAGGCTGAAGGCAA
>NW_016806652.1:203986-207603 GCF_001698545.2 Rhinopithecus bieti | reverse complement strand
GTTTTGTTTTCCCAGGGTGGCTGGCAAAATGGCTGAATAGTAACAGCTCCAGTCTGGAGCTCCCAGTGAGATCAACGCACGAGATGGGTGATTTCCACATTCCCAACTGAGGTAGGTGGCTGATCTCATCGAGACTGGTTAGAGAGAGGATGCAGCCCACAGAGAGCAAGCCGAAGCAGGGTGGGATGTCACCTTACCCGGGAAGTGCAAGGGATCTGGGAACTCCCTCCCCTAGCCAAGGGAAGCTGGGAGGGACTGTACTGTGAAGAATGGTACATTCTGGCCCAGATACTACACTTTTCCCATGGTCTTTGCAACCCACAGACCAGGAGATTCTCTTGGATGCCTACCACACTAGGGCCCTGGGTTTCAAGCACAACACTGGGCAGCCAGCTGGGCAGATGCCAAACTAGCTGCAGTTTTTTTCATATCTCAGTAGTGTCTGGAACACCAGCAAGACTGAGCCGTTCACTCCCCTGAAAAGGGGGCTGAAGCCAGCGAGCCAAGTGGTCTACCTCAGCAGATCAAACCCCCTGCCAAGAGCCCAGCAAACCAAGATCCACTGGCTTGAAATTCTTACTGCCAGCACAGCAGTCTGAAGTCAACCTGGGAAGCTCTGGTGGAAGGAGGGGCATCCACCATTACTGGGGCTTGAGTAGGCGGTTAACCCCTCACAGTGTAAACAAAGCCACTGGGAAATTTGAACTGGACAGAGCCCACCACAGCTCAGCAAAGCCACTATAGCCAGACTGCCTCTCTAAGATTGCTCCTCTCTGGGTAGGGCATCTCTGAAAGGCAGCAGCCCATCAAGGACTCATAGATAAAACTCCCATCTCCCCCCTGGGGACAGAGGACCTGGAGAAAGGGGCAGTTGTGAGCACAGTTTCAGCAGACTTAAAAATTCCTGCCTGGGAGAATGGCATAAACCCGAGAGGTGGAGCTTGCAGTGAGCTGAGATCCAGCCACTGCACTCCAGCCCAGCCCAGGTGACAGAGCGAGACACCATCTAAAAAAAAAAAAAAAAAAAAAAAAAAATCCAGCCTGGTGGCTCTGAAGAGAGCCGATCTCCCAGCACAGCACTTGAGCTCTAAGGGTCAGACTTCCTCCTCAAGTAGATCCCTGACTCCTGTGCCTCCTGACTGGGAGACACCTCCCAGCAGAGGCCAACAGACACGTCATATAGGAAGAGCTCTGGCTGGCATCTGGTGGGTGCCCCTCTGGGACGAAGCTTCCAGAGGAAGGAAAAGGCAGCAATCTTTGCTCTTCTGGAGCCTCTGCTGGTGATACCTAGGCAAACAGGGACTGGAGTAGACCCTCCAGCAGACCTGCAGCAGAGCAGTCTGACTGTTAGAAGGAAAACTAACAAACAAAGGAATAGCATCAACATCAACAAAAAGGATGTCCACACAAAAACCCCATCCAAAAGTCACCAGCATCAAAGACCAAAGGCAGATAAATCCACAAAGATGAGAGACAAAAAAAATAGAACAAAAAGACTGAAAATTTCATAAACCAGAATGCCTCTTCTCCTCCAAAGGAGCACAACTCCACGCCAGCAAGTGAACAAAACTGGATGGAGAATGAGTTTGATGAATTAACAGAAGTAGGCGTCAGAAGGTGGGTAATAGAAAACTCCTCCAAGCTAAAGGAACATGTTCTAACCCAACACAAGGAAGCTAAGAATCTTGAAAAAAGGTTAGAGAAATTGCTAACTAGAACAGTTTAGAGAAGAACATAAATGACCTCATGGAGCTGAAAAACAGCATGAGAACTTCGTGAAGCATATACAAGTATCAATAGCTGAATTGATCAAGCAGAGGAAAGGAGATCAGAGATTGAAGATCAACTTCATGAAATAAAGTGTGAAGACAAGATTAGAGAAAACATGAAAAGGAACAAACAGAGCCTCCAAGAAATATGGGATTATGTGAAAGACCAAACCTATGTTTGATTGGTATGCCTGAAAGTGACTGGCAGAATGGAAACAAGTTAGAAAACATTCTTCAGGATATTATCCAGGAGAAAGTCTCCAGCCTAGCAAGACAGGCCGACATTCAAATTCAGGAAATACAGGGAACACCACAAAGAAACTCCTTGAGAAGAACAACCCCGAGACATAATCATCAGATTCATCAAGGTTGAAACTAAAGAAAAAATGTTAAGGGCAGTCATAGAGAAAGACCAGTTTACCCACAAAGGGAAGCTCATCAAACTAAGAGTGGATCTCTCTGCAGAAACCCTACAAGCCAGAAGAGAGTGGGGGCCAACATTCAACATTCTTAAAGCAAAGAATTTTCAACCCAGAATTTCATATCCAGCCAAACTAAGCTTCGTAAGTTAAGAAGAAATAAAATTGTTTAGAGAGAAGCAAATGCTGAGAGATTTTGTCACCGCCAGGCCTGCCTTACAAGAGCTCCTGACGGAAGCACTAAATATGGAAAGGAACAACCAGTACACCAGTCACTGCGGAAACATACCAGATTATAAAGACCACCAATACTATGAAGAAATGGCATCAACTAATGGGCAAAATAACCAGCTAGCATCGTAATGACAGGATCAAATTCACACATAATAATATTAACCTTAAATGTCAACAGGCTAAATGCCCCCATTGAAAGACACAGAGTGGCAAATTGGAAAGAGTCAAGACCCATCAGTGTGCTGTGTTCAGAAGACCCATCTCAGGTGCAAAGACACACACAGGCTCAAAATAAAGAGATGGAAGAATATTTACCAAGCAAAAACAAAGAAAATAAAAAGAAGCAGGGGTTGAAATCATAGCCTCTAATAAAAGAGACTTTAAACAAATAAAAATCAAAAAAGACAAATAAGGGCATTACATAGTGTTAAAGGGATCAATGCAACAAGAACTAACTATCCTAAATATATAGGCACCCAATACAGGAGCACCCAGATCCATAAAACAAGCTCTTAGAGACCATCAAAGAGACTTAGACTCACACACAATAATAGTGGGAGACTTTAACACCCCACTGTCAATATTAGATCAACGAGACAGAAAATTAACAAAGATATTCAGGACTTGAACTCAGTTCGGGACCGAGCAGACCTAATAGACATCTACCGAACTCTCTACCCCAAATCAACAGAATACACATTCTTCTCAGCACCACATCATATTTATTCTAAAATTGACCACATAATTGGAAGTAAAAGACTCCTCAGTAAATGCAAAAGAATGGAAATTGTAACAGTCTCTCAGACCACAGTGCAATCAAATTACAACTCAGGACTAAGAAACTCCCTCAAAACTGCACAACTACATGGAAACTAAACAACCTGTTCGTGACTACTGGGTACATAATGAAATCAAGGCTAAAATAAATTAAGTTCTTTGAAACGTATGAGAATGAAGACACAATGTACCAGAATCTCTGGGACACAGCTAAAAGCAATCTTTAGAGGCAGATTTATAGCACTAAATGAGCACAGAAGAAAGAAAGATCTAAAATTGACACCCTAACATCACAACTCAAAGAACTAGAGAAGAGCAAATGAATTTAAGAACTAGCAGAAGACAAGAAATAAGATTAGAGCAGAACTGAGAGAGACAAGAAAACTACCCCCCACCCACATAAAAAAAAAAAAAAAAA